>NW_016819032.1:1224188-1262930 GCF_001698545.2 Rhinopithecus bieti
CTTTCATTAAAATTATTTTATTTATATTCCTTCTTTGTAAAGGTAACTTATAATATTTACATATCAATTTTGTAACCAGATGTGTGGAATTTATTTAGACTGGTGTATTTGTTTCACTGATTTCAGAGTTTATCACTTTTAAAATATCCTGAATTTTCTATCCTTGAGAGTTTAATTTTACTTCATATTTTTTGTCTGAAGTTGATATATCTTCAAGTATTTTAAAATATTTTAGTTTTGTTCTTGTTATTGTTTTACACTTGATATAACTTCAAATAGTCTGAAATATGCAGATCATAAACTTTGTTCCTTTATTTTTAAACTTGAAGTTTTGAGCTTATTGTAGATTCACAACACTTGTAAAAAATGCTACAGAATGATCCCCTGTACAATTTATCCTGTTTCCTCCAATGGTGACATCTTCTAAAACTATAGATTGTAATTACAACAAGGATACTGACATTGATACAGACAAGGTAAACAATATTTCCATCACCACAAGGATCCCTCATGCTGCCCTTTTACAGTCACACCAACTCTCCTTAACTCTGGCAACCACGAATATGTTCTCCATTTCTATCATTTTGTCATTTCAAGAAGGTTATAGAAATGGAATCATACAGTATGTATGCTTTTAATAGATGTAATTATTATGTTATAATGTAAGAATAATTATTATAGTATAATTCTCTAGAGATTCATCAGGAATATTGGGTGTATCAATGGAATTTTCCTTTTATTGCTGAGACATTTTTCATAGTATAATACACCACAGTTTAATCATTAACCTGTTGAAGGACATTTGGATTGTTTTCAGTTTGGGGCTATTACGAATAAAGCTGCTTTAAATATTCCTGTATAGGTTTTTGTCTGAACATAAGTTTGTATGTCTCTGGTATGAATGCCCAAAAGTGCAACCATTGGGTCATGTGGTAATTACATACGTAGTTTTATAAGAAACTGCCAGACTGTTTCACAGAGAGGTTGTACCATTTTACATTCCCATCAGCAATATATGTGAGATCCAGTTTCTCTGCATCCTCACCAGCATTTGGTGTTGTTACTATTTTTCTTCTTAGCCATACTGATAGGTGAATACTGATATCTCACTGTAGTTTTAATCTGCATTTCCCTAAAGACTGATGACATCAAGCCTTTCCCCCCACCCCCTACTGCTTATTTGCCATCAGTGTAACCTCTTTGTTGAATTATCTGTTCATGTCTTTTGCCCATTTTCGAACTGGATTGCGTATCTTATTACTATTGAGATTTGATAGTTCTTTATGTATTCTAGATACTGGCTATTTGTCAGATATATGGTCTGCAAATATTTTCTCCAAGTCTATAGCTTGTATTTTTATACAATTCACATAAACTTTAACAGAAAAAAATTATCATTTTGATGATATACATTTTTATTAATTTTCCTTTTATTGTGCTTTTGCTGTCAAGTCTAAAAATTCCTTGTCTAGCCCTAGATTTTAAAGATTTTTCTTATATATGAAAAAAGTTTTATAATTTTAAAATTCACATTTATGCCCATCATTCCTTTTGAGTTTAGGTCAAGGTTCATTAATTGCCTATAGATTAACCCAGCATCATTTATTTAAAAAGCTATCCTTACTCTATTGTGTTGGTTTTTCACATTTCAATAATCAGGCATGTTTGTGTGGGCCTATTTTTTGGTACTCTATTCTGATCCATTGATCTATTTCTCCACCAATACCACATGCCTTGATTACTGTAGATACATAGGAAAACTTAGTATCACGTACAGCGACTCCTCTCACTTTATTTTGTCAGCGTTGACAAAAATCATTACAGGTATTTTGGTAAGAATTACAATGAAGACTCATTTGGGAAAATTGACATCTTGACTATACTGTCTTCCAATTTATGTACGTCTCTCCACTTATTTAGGTCTTCTTTGATTTTTTCTTCAGTATTTTAAAATTATCAGCATATAGATTCATAACTGTCTTATCAAGTTGATTTCCAAGTATTTCACTGTCATTGGGGACATCTCTCAAAATGGCATCATGTTTTAAGTTTTGGTCGCTATATATGCATTTCTAGTATATAGGAATGTGATTGATTTTGGGGTGTTGATCTTATATTCTGCAACCTTGCTAACTCACCTATCAGTTCTAGGAATCTTTTTACACGTTCCTTGGAATTTTCAACATACACAGTCATGATCTGCAAAGAGACAGTTTTTTTTTTCTCTTCCCTTATTTATGCTTGTTATTCTTTTTCTTGCCTATTCAGTAGGTAGACACTTCAGTCCTATATTGAATAAAAGTGGTAACAGTGGACATCCTTGCCTTTTCTCAGGTATTAGTGGGAAAGAATTCTGTCTTATTAAGTATGTTGTTAGCTGCAGGTTTTTTTTATATATGATCTTCAACAAGTTGAGGCATTTTTCAATTCATGGTTAACTGGGAGTTTTTATCATGAATGGATGTTCTTTTATTTTGCTTTATTTTTTATAGTTTAATTGAGGTAAACTGACATACAATAAATGCACATGTATGGAACATACACTTTCTTAACTTTTTATATATATTTATTTATTTATATAATATGTATCTGTGTGAGAAAACCTCATCACACTCAAGATAATAAACAGAGCCATAACCTTCTAGGTTTCTGTCTGCTTCTTCGATCCCTTTAGTTTGCCCTTTCATACTTTCTACCCTCTTCTGCCTCCACACAATTGCTGGCTGTCTTTTTCTCACTACATGTTTGTTTGCTTTTTCTAGAATTATATATTAAAGGAATCATATACTCTGCACTCTTTTGCTTGGTTTGTCTTCCTCAACTCATCTTTTTGAAGTTCACCAAGTCATCATGATTTTTGAGATTCATCCATATGCATCAATAGTTTATTATTTTTTTACTGCTGAGTAGTCCATTGTGTGGATATCCTATAATTTGTCTATTCATTTACATGTTAATTGACATTTGAGTTGTTCTGATTTCTGGGCATTACAAATAAAGCTTCTAAGAATATTTGTGTATAAGTCTTTGTGTGAGACAAATGCTTTAATCTGTCTTGGGTAAATTCCCAGGAGTGGAGTGGCTGAGGAACATGTAGGTATATGTTAACTGTTTTCCCAAATGTCTTTAGCATTTTTTGTTGCTACCAGCAGTACACGAGGGTTTTAGTTTTTCCACCTTCTCACCAACACTTAGTATGGTCAATCTCTTTAATTTTAGCAATTTTAGTGGATAATGTAGTGGTATCTCATTGTGGTTTTAATGTGTGTTTCTCTAATAACATGACTTGGGGGTTCTTTTAATATACTTACTTGGTGAAGTGTCTGTTTAAATCTTTTGCTCATTTAAAAATTGTGTTATTTTATTACCTAGTTCTGAATGATTTTTATATTCTGAATACAAGACTTTATTATATATATGTGTATATATATGTATATATATGTGTGTGTATATATATGTATGTGTGTATATATATTGTCTGTGGCTAGTCATTTTACTTTCCTAACAGTGTCTTCGATGAGCAGAAATGTTCAAAATTTTGATAAAATCTATGTTGATAAAACTTTTTCTATTATTCTTTTGCATCTGTACATCTCAGCAGACACATCGACAACTTTTTATCTAGATTGTAATTTCAAAGATGTTTGTATAACAAACAGCCTTAGAACACAGAGATAATGTCCTCTTCTAGACCATAAGTTGGGCAAGTTTACTTTCAGCCCCTTCTAAAAGGCTGGGGTTTCCAAAGCACACTGTTCTGCAGTTGTATTGCAAACCCACACAATATGTTACCTGGACTGTGCTGGGTAGCCTCCATGGGACTTGGGTGGCAAAGAGAATTGATGTAAATACAAAGCTCATGCTGTCATTTGTGTCTTCAGTAAGTCATTTTAGTCATTTGAGTCTTGTGTCTTCTTTCAGCATCTACAAATCTGTAGCAGGCTAATCTGGTAGTTTTCAAGGTAGATAGAAATTCAGACTCTTCACAGTACTTTACAATCTGATTTATTATTTTTCTTTTATGGTCTACACTTTTGGTGTTGTATCTAAGACATCTTAGTCTTATCCTAGATCACAAAGGTTTTTTTTCAGTGCTTTTTTCCCCAGAGATTTTGCAGTGTTAGGTTTTGCATTTAGATCTATGACCCATTTTTACTTCATTTTGTATATGGTATGAGTTATAAATCAAGCTGCTTTTATTTTTATGTAAGAGATCCAGTTTTCCAGCATCAGTTGTTAAAAATAATATGCTTTTCCCTTCAATTGACTTCATAGCTTTGTCAAATATCAATTGTCCATATATGCATGGATCTAATTCTGGTCTCTATATTCTGTTCAGTTGATGAGTTTCTCTATATTTATGCCATCATCAACCATCTTGATTAGGGTAGGTTTATAATATGTCAGAATTAGGTAACAGGGACAGAATTATAGATATACAACCTGTGCAGTCACACAGGGCCCCACAAGGTCCCATGCTTGGATTAATGCTCTCCTGTTGCGATCTTAAATTCTTAACAATATTATCTTTGAACTTTGTGTATTGTAGATGAAGTCTGATGGGACAATGGAGGAAGCATGTAAGCAGAGGAGGTACATGCAATATATGTGTGTGGTGATCCTTGCTACCCAGTTTGCATATGGCATTCACAATGCCCTATGAACATTAGAATTCTGGTAGAACCACAAGGTGAACAAGGGCTCTGCATTTTCATTTTGCACAGGATCCACAAATAATGTAGTCATCTCTGTTAGGTAGTGTTAGCCCTCCAACTTTTCATTCTATTTCAGAGTTATTTTATTCTTTCTAGGTTATTTGCTTTCCCATATGAACTTTAGAATCAACTTTTCCATTCCTATAAAAAAAATTATGCTGGTCGGGCCCGGTGGCTCACGCCTGTAATCCCAGCACTTTGGGAGGCAGGAGCAGGCGGATCACTTGAGGTCAGGAGTTTGAGACGAGCCTGCCAACATGATGAAACTCCGTCTCTACTAAAAATACAAAAAATACAAAAAAATAGGTGACACATGCCTGTAATCCCAGCTGCTTGGGAGGCTGAGGCAGGAGAATCACTTGAACCCAAGAGGCAAAGGTTGCAGTGAGCCAAGATCGTGCCACTGCACTCCCACCTGGGTGACAGAGTGGGACTCCGTCTCAAAAAAAAAAAAAAAAGTGCTGAGATTTTATGCTTAAAACAACTTTTATTTTAGGTTCAGGAGTATATGTACTATATAGGTAAACTTGTGTCATGGAGATTTGTTGTGCAGATTGTTTCATCACCCAGGTACTAAGCCTAGTACACAGTCATTGCTTTTTCTGGTCCTCTTCCTTCTCCCACCTTCCACCCTCAAATAGGTCCTAGTGTCTGTTGTCCCCCTCTATGTGTCTATGTACGCTCATCATTTAGCTCCCACTTATAAGTAAGAACAAGTGGTATTTGGTTTTCTGTTCCCACGTTAGTTTCTCCATCCATGTTTTTGCGAAGGACATGCTCTCATTTCTTTTTATGTCTGCATACTATGCTGTGCTGTGATCATTTGTATATGTACCACATTTTGTTATCCAATTCTATCACTGATGGGAATTCAAGTTGATTCCATGTCTTTGCTATTGTGAATAGTGCTGCAATAAACATATGCATACATGAGTCTTTACGATATAACTATTTCTGTTCCTTAGAGTAAATACCTAGTAATAGGATTGCTGGGTCAAATGGTAGTTCCATTTTCAGCTCTTTCAAGAATTGCCTCACTGCTTTCCACAACTGTTGAACTAATTTACACTCCCACACCAACAGTGTATAAGCACTCCCTTTTCTCCACAACCTCACCAGCATTTATTTTTTTGACTTTTTAATAATAGCGATTCAACTGCTGTGAGATGGTGTCTCATTGTGGTTTTGATTTGCATTTCTCTAATGATCAGTGATGTGAGCTGTTTTCATATGCTTGTTGGCTGCATGTATGTCTTCTTTTGAAAAGTTCGTATCCTTTGCCCACTTATTAATGGGATTTTTTTTTTCTTGTAAATTTGTTTAAGTTCCTTATAGATGCTGGATATTAGACCTTTGCCAGATGAACAGTTTGCAAATATTGTCTCCATTCTTTAGGCTATCTGTTTACTCTTTTGACAGTTTCCTTTGCTCTGCAGAAGCGCTCAAGTTTAATTAGATCTCATTTGTCCATTTTTGCTTTTGTTGCAATTGCTTTTGTCATCATTACAAAATCTTGGCCAGTTCCTATGTCCAGAACCATATTGCCTAGGTTGTCTTCCAGGATTTTTGTAGTTTGGGGTTTTAACTTTAAGTCTTTAATCCACTTTGAGTTGATTTTTGTGTATGGTGTAAGTAAGAGTTCCAGGTTTAGTCTTTTGCATATGGCTAATTATCTCAGCACCATTTATTGAATAAGGAATTCTTTCCCCATTGCTTTTTTTGTCAGCTTTGATGAAGATCAGATGGTTGTAGGTGTGTTGATATTTTAACTGAAAGTTTGTTGAGTTTATAGATCAATTTGGGAAGAATTGATAATCTAAAATGTAATCTTCCAGTTGATATACATATATGCCTTGATTTATTTGCATTTTTAATTTTTCTTAATATTTTGTATTTTTAGCATATAGTTCTTGTACATATTTTGCCAGATCTATATTAAAGGATTACATATATTTAATGTTCTTGTAAGTGATATTTTAATACCACTTTTAATTACTTTTACTTTGAAATTACTTTTAATTTCAACTTCTAGTTGTTTATTACTAGTATTGAACTATACAATTCATTTTATACTGTCTTTTACTCTTCTTTCATCTTACTCAACTCACTATTAGTTGTAGCAGATTTTTTGTAGATCGCATCATATATTTTACCAGATAACTATGTCATCTGGGAATTTCAAAGATTATTTCTGCCTTTCTAATCTGGGTAATGTTTACTTCTTTTTATTCCCTGAGACCACTAGCTAGAACCTCCAGCATGTTAAATAGAATTAGGGAGAAAATATATTCTTGCCTTATCCCTTACCATATTCCTTGCCATAGCACGAGAACATTCAGTTTTTCACAATTATGTCTGATAGCTGTTCTTTGTTTGTCGATGCCCCTTTTTAAGTTGAAATTTCTCCCTTCTATTTCCAGTGTGCTGAAAGAGTTTTTAAAAATTAGGAATGGATGTCGAATTTTGTCAAATGCTTATCCTGTGACTGCTGAGATGATCATATGTATTTTTTTTAGCTTGTTAACATGGCGAATTACATGGCTTGATTTCTTAATGTTAAGCCAATCTTGCATTCCTGAAGTAAATTGAGCTTGATCATGATGTGCTACTACTTTTATATATTGTATTCAATTTATAATTTTTCCACATATGTTCATAAGATAAATTAGGTTGTAGTTTTTGTTTGTTTGCTTTGGGAATGTCTTTGTCCAATTTTGGTGTCAAGGTAACACTGGCCTTATAGAATGTGTTGAGTATTCCCTTTGCAATAGTGCCACTGAGTTTGTGTAGCATATTGTCATTTCTTCCTTAAAGGTTTGGTAGAAGCTACCAATAAAACAATAGGGGTCTGGACTTTTCTCTCTCTCTCTCTCTATATATATACATATAGTTATATATGTGTCTCGTATATACATATATACATACATAACACACATGTACACACACATGTATAACATAACATGTATATTTGATATTCCCTGCTGCTCTCCACTGAGTACTTCAATTACCTGCCTATTAGACAGCTTGAAGTTTCTCTGAAGTTCACTGATGCTTTGTTTACTTTTTTTTCAAACATTTTTCCCTCTGCATGTCATTTTGCATCATTTTTATGGCTATGTCTTCAGGTTTGCTAATCTTTTCTTTTGTGGTGTTTTGTCTGTCATTAATTTCATTTAGTGTATATTTTTAAAAATCTTAGACAGTATACTTTTTACCACTAGACTTTTGATCTTGGTGTCATTGTATACTGTCCATGTCTCTATGCAACATGTTTGATCTTTCTCTAGCTTTTCTGAGCATACTGAATTCACTCGTAACAATTGTTTCAATATCCCTGTCTGATAATTTTAACACCTGTGTAGGTTTTGTGTTGATTTTGACTGCTTTTTTTCCCCCTTGTTTTGCATCAACTTTTAAAGCTTCTTTACATGTCTGCTAGTGTTTTATTGTGAGTTTTACCTTGTTGGGTGCTTGATCTTTTTGTATTCCTATAAACACTTTTGAGCTTTGCTCTGGGATACAACTATGTTACTTGCAAACAGTTACATCAGGTAACTGTTTTTAAGGTTCGTTATGCAGGATCAGAGCAGTCATTAGTCTAGAGCTAATTATTCTCCACCACTAAGGCAAGTCTTGTCTGAACATTATATCCAGTTTCCCATGATTTAGGAAGTTTCCCAGTCTGGCTTTTGGTAATAGGACATGCTTGCTTGCCCTGTATAGTTCCTGAGTACTGTTTCTCCTAATCCTTTTAGGTAGTTCTCTTCCTGGCCATGGTTCATTTCATCACACAGATGCACTGATTATTATTACTCTGCAGAATCCCAAGGTAAACTTTCTGTGTATCATGTTCTGTGCAATTTTCTCTTCTCCAGTATTCTGCCCTGAGAGATCTAACTATCCTTTTTCATTGTCGATCTGTGTTCTCCTTTCAGTACCACAGTCAGAAAACTTTCTTAAGGTTGTAAGCTAGAGCAATCATAAGAATTACCTCATTTGTTTTCCGTATCTTAGAAACTACCTTTTATTTTTGCCTAATTCCAGTATTCTGAAAATCATTGCTATTTGAATTTTATTTGGTCTTTCGGTAGTTTAGATTAGATGGAAGGGTAAAACCAGTCCTTATTGCTCATCTTGTTTGAAGTTTCTTCTCTTTATTTTTAAAAATATTTTATTTGGGACATACAGATATATGCAATTTATATGTGAATTATAAAGCTCCACCTCCTGTCAGATCAGCTGAGGCGTTCGATTCTCTTGGGAGTGTGAACCCTATTGTGAGTGGTGCAAGTGAGGGATCTAGGTTGCAGCTCTTTATAAGAATCTAACTAACGCTTGATAATCTGAGGTGGAATAGCTTCACCCCGGAACCATCCCCAATCTACCCCAGTCCGTGGGACAATTGTCTTCTAGGAAATCAATCCCTGGTGCCAAAAAGGCTGGGGACCTCTTACTTATATATATATAAGTATATATAATATAATATAAAATATATAAAGATATACCTATAAGTATATATAAATATTATATATACTTGTTTTATGCTATATCCCACTCTTCACACTATCCTCTCTTCAATGTTAACAATTATCCTCATTTTATGTCTACTAATTTTTTATATTTAAAATATATTTATCTAATGTATATTTGATTAAACAAGATAATATTCATTGTGCTTTTCTGAGCTATGTAAAATCATCTCCCCTTATATTACTTAATATCAGTTTTTAAGTTTCAACCACATTTTAGTTTGTAAAACATTTATTTTATCAATTTATTGACCCCTCTCCTGACAGTGTATATATATGAGGTTTCAGTTTTATGTTATTTGTGAAGATTGATTTTTATCAACATTCTTTTTTCAATGCCACTTTCTATTTTTTTGTGTGTGAATAACTTGTCTGTTGCATTTTTTCCCCTTATCTGTCTGGCTGATGGAAAGAAATTACTGTTGTTATTATTACATTTTAACAATGTGTAAAACTAAGTTTCCTTGCATACTTTTTTGCTTTGAACTTGCTGAATTTTTAAAATAATCACATGTAGATCTCTCTTCTTTAGGAAATATCTTTTGAAAAAATGACTGAATTTTCTTCCGTGTCATTTGTTTTAGTCTCTTCTTAAGGAAATTTACCAGCAAATAAATAGAATTTCCATTCTTTAGTCTACCTACCTATCACCTTTTCTCCCATTATCTTTATCTGCTTGTTTTTGTATTTCAAGAAAGCACACTTGTACCACTCACAGATTTATTTTTTATTGATTGATTTATTTACCACATATTTATTGAGTTCCAAACATGGGACTTCCTATCCTCTGAACTTTTCAGCCTCTAAAGTACTTTTAATTCTTTTATTTGTATTCCTTTCTTATTTCATTCACCTCATTTTCTTCTCATTCTGTCAACATTCCTTTTCATCTTGTTGCCTTCTCAGAGAAGCTATAATTTATAATCTACGGTTACCAGTTTTCTGCCATTGTCTTTGGATCCTGGAATAAATACGATTCAAATGGCAATCCTTTTCTTAATTTTCTAGATTGTTTTCCCTTTTATAAATGGAGAACTTAAAACACATCTTATTGGTTTTGTGTTTCTTTTTCTCTATTTCCTTTTGTTTAAGGTAAAGTTCACTTCTGACTCAGTATTTGCTAAATGAGAGGCCGGTTTCTCTTTCCCACACTTTTGTCTTCTCTCTACCTTAGGAAAGGGAAGATTATATACTCAGATATATTATTGGGCAGCAGATATATGAGTCTCATAATTTTAATTTTATTGCGGGTATTCAGTAGTTAATTACCCTGTGCTGTTTTTTCCCCCTATCTATATGGCTTTGTTCTGTTTCCCACTCAAACAATTGGTGTATAGCATATACAGAGAGCAAAGGTCTTCCTTTCTCCACCAACATCAACACATTTTAATTTTAGGGACTGGAGCTCTTACAAATCAATATACAAATGATAATCCCCACTTCAAAACACCCTATTTACAAATATATAAGCAATTTCCAAATTAATCTAAGTATGTAAAGTTTCCAATCAAATATTTACAGAAATATTTTGAATTTATCTATTTAATCTCAAAGAACAACCGTAAGTATATACAATGATATTTTCTAAAAAATTGTATCAAATATGAAATAGTTCAAAACAGTCTGAATATTCATTAAAAGACACTAGCTAAATAAAGTATGGCAGTCCGTGTTAGAGGTATTGTTTTTTTTTTGGGGGTTCTGGAATGAAATATGTGTGCTCAATTTACCATCATTAACCATCTTTCACCAGAAGCCTTAAGCATATCGTTCAATTTCTTGAGCAATAGACATATCTTAAGAGAGATACTTCTGGTACCTCCTACTTTGAGTATTTGAAAGGTGATAGAAAGTAATTACCACAACTATTCTGTTCTTTGGTAACTATAAGCTAAGATATTTTCCATGATGCAGCCAGCGAGGAGTTATCCTATATATTTTGTAGCCATTTGCAGGAAATGTTCTAAATTTCCCCTCTTCCTCTCCATTTTGCTTTTTAATACAATTTAGCTGTTTTTCTAAAAGCTTTCCAAGATCTCTAATCTGAGAATCCCTCTTCCCATTCTGCTTGTGGTTTTCAGTGCTGTTTTATTTATCTTTTAATGTAATTTCTAAGTTCCATGTCAATAAAGTTTTGGTATGATTGGTGATAACACATGTGCTCGCTCTACCACCTTAAACAAAACTTCTGAAGTTACTTTGATAAGTAAAAAAAAATCCTCAAAATTCTGCATTTTGAAAAAAAAATGGAGTGTATAAACCTGAAGTTATTAAATATTAAAGTTATTTCTATTTTAGGAAAACAGATTCTTTCATGAAAAGGCTCCACCTCAATTTTAAAGGTTCCATATATTAAAGAGTGTAATATTTTAAATGAAGTCAGAAAGATAATGTAAACAAATAAAGCTGAGTGTGTGTAAGAAATGTGGGTAACGGTGCACTCTGTGGCATTCAGATTCACATGCAGTCTAAACCAAAATGACTCCTAACTGGATTCTGCCAGCAGGTAACATGTGAGCTTTGGTGTACACAGAGGCATAGTAAGATGCTAACATCAGGGACAAGCATATGAGCTGGCTGTACAGTGCAGGCCAGGTCTAGGTGTGACAATGAGCACATCAGGAGCCTTCCCTATGAATCACAGTCTTGCTTCCACATTGTTTTTTTTTTTTTCTGTCATCTTTCATCACAATTATAAAAATTGGCACACAAAATGTAACTATAAAAAAATTCTGTTAAAACATCACTTCTTAGCTAGGCGTGTGGTTCATGCCTGTAATCCCAGTTACTAGGGAGGCTGCGGCAGGAGAGTCGCTTGAACCCAGGAGGCAGAGGTTGCAGTGAGCTGAGATTGTGCCACTGCACTCCAGCCTGGGCAACAGAGTGAGACTCCATCTCAAACAAACAAACAAAACAAAACAAAACACACACACAAAACAAAAAACATAACTTCTTTAGAGAATGTGCTCTTTCTCACTATTGAAATGATACTGAGTGCAATATGTCAAAGAAAAGTTGCACAAACACAAGCTAGAGGCAAGAAACTCTTTACTCAAGACTCTTGCAATGGAAGAGGGGAAGTGAACTAATGTTCACTGAAACACAAAGTGGGATGGTTTTTAGGCATTGGGTGAGCTAGTGGAAAAGTACTGGTGGACTTTAGGGAGAAGGTTGGTCAATGTGATTATGATATCTGTGTTTGCTAATTGTCAGTTATGGAATAGCTAATTGTCACTTACCCCATAGAGACTGGGAGATAGGGGCACTGTCTTTCTCGTTGACTACATTTCAAAGGAAAGGTGCCCAGGTCCTTGAGAAAGACGTTTCCTGAGTTGTAAAACTAATAGAAGATTTACTGCTCAAAGGAACAGAGACAAACTTATAATTGCAAATTTTCTTAAGTAAATGCTGTAAGATACAGGAAGCCAGGATTGAGAGCCAGGAAGAAGTCTGTCTAAAGTTTAGTCAATTTGAGGAGAATGTTAAGCCCATCTTGGGCAAATGAAAGTATGTGGTGATATTTAAATTGATTATATGTATAATCAGTGTCATATGCTAGAATATTTTAAATGAGCATATTATACTTGTAGAAAATTATCACACTTTTATAAGTAAAATTATAAAATATGCATCAACGGTAACAAAGTCATCATTATCACCATAAATGTACATAATGAAGTACAATAGAGAGCTTTGGAAAATATTTAGGAAAAAACTTAAGACATGTTTTATCATTTCTTAATATTTTCAGCACTTTTGGAGTGTTCAGCTAGCTAACAGAGAGATGTAATGGTTGGATTTACACACAGAGATGAATGATTTTGAACTAAAAGCTTAAAATGACATTAGCACAGTTTTATTTTCTTTTCTGGTTTTTAATCCCAACATTGATAGAAACACATTTTCTTTTTTTTGCTCATTTTAATCTTTACATTTTTATTACAATTGATGATTATAGATTTTAAAATAATTGGATTAAATAAGTTTGATTGTCAACTGTTAGACTGGATTCTGAAGATTGTGTATAAGCATAATATTATTTGACGATCAACCTTATTGATATTTAAAATTTGATCCAGCAATTTCACTACTGGGTATATACTCAAAGGGAAATAAATCACTGTATCAAAAAAATACCTGCATTCATATGCTTCTCACAGCATTATTCACAATAACAAAGATATGGAATCAGCCTAAGTGTCAATAACATAGATAAGAAATCAACCTAAGTGTCCGTCATTGGAGGATTGGATAAAGAAAATGTGGTGTATACATATCTTTATCCAGTCCTTTAGTGACAGACACTTAGATATAGAGATATATACACACACCATGGAATATTCTTCAGCCATAAAAAATAATGATCATGTATTTTGCAACAACATGGATAGAACTGGATGCTATTCTCCTAAGTGAAATAACTGAGAAACAGAAAGTCAAATACCACATCTTCTCACTCCTAAGTGGGATCTAAACAGTGGATACACATGGACATGCTAATGGAATAATAGACATTGGAGACTCTAAGAGGTGGGAGAGTGGGAATGGGGTGAGGGTTGAAAAGTTATCTATTGGAAACAATATTCACCATTTGGGTAATGGGCACACTAAAAGGTCAGACCTCACCACTACACAATATATGCATCAAGAAATCTTCAATCATACTCTCCAAATATATAAATATTTTAAAAAATTTACTTTTAAGTCAAAGATTCTCTCTAGACAGCACAATAGAATGCATGCACTTATAAATTAATAAAGAGGTCACAGGTTATACAAAATTCTTTAAGTCAGTTCAGCCCAAATTGCCATTTAAATATCTTCTAAATTTTTAGTTTTCTCTTCAAACAAGTTGCTCAGTGCAGAGAAAGAAAAGTGAGTAGAGGTAAACAGCAGCTGTGAGATAAGAATGTGTGCCTTGCTTGAATTTATGTCTTGTGTCTGTAATCTCTCTGATTCCCATGGACCTGGTTTCTTACCTTCCTCTAATGACATTTCATCTCTGTCCTAGCCATCACATCAGTATACTACCTTTGAAACTTTGTTGATGTAGTATTGACATAGTTTGAATATATGTTCCCACCACATCGCATGATGACTTGTAATCCCCAGTGCTGGAGGTGGGACCTGGTGGGAAGTGTTTGGGCTGTAGAAGAGGATCCCTCATGGCTTGGTGCAGTCTTTGTGATAGTGAGTTTTTCACAAGATCTGGTTGTTTAAATGTGTTTGGGAAATATTTAGGAAAGAACTCAAAACATATCTTACTATTTCGTAATATTTTCAGCACTTCTGGTATGTTCAGCCAGCTAACATTCCAGCTACCCCAACACTCTCTCTTGCTTCCTCTCCTTCCATGTGAAATGCCTGTTCCCCCTCCCCCTTCCACCATCATTGTAAGCTTCCTGAGGCCTCCCCAGAAGCAGATGTTGGCGCCATGCTTTCTGTACAGCCCCCGAAACCATCGGCCAATTAAACCTCTTTTCTTTATAAAATCCCCAGTCTCAGGTATGTCTTTAAAGCATGCAAGAAGGGCCTAATACACGTTTCCGTTTTGAAGAATCTTTCCAAGGTAGCATCTATTGGCCAGCTGGAGTCATGCAGAAGTGGGACACACATTCAGTGGTCGTTTCAATGAAATGGGCCTTTTATACAAAAGGCAATAAATGTATCTAATTTTCACTGCTTTAGTATGGCCTTCTTCTTGATAATTCTTGCTTCCTATCTTCAGGATACAAACTCTTTGAAAACTATTTAAGAATTATTTCTGCACCATTAAGCATCCTTGTTTTGTTTGTTTGTTTTTAACGTTTTCTTCGTTGTAGAACTTTGCAGGTAAATGCTGATTAAGCTTGCTTCTACCATTATTTATGTGTGTAATTGGATTTTCATTGCTTTTATTTCTTTAGAAACTCTTGACTCATTCACTCTTAATCAATTTTATCCTCTTTCTCTAATTACATTCTAGTCCTTGTCCTGATTGATATATTTCCATAAACTTAGTAATTAACTTATTGCTGCTCTAATCAAGTGTTAACATTTGCCATTATCACTCAATAATACAATTAGCCCTATTAAAAATGCTAAAATACTTTGCTTTTTCATCATTCAAGTCCTGAATGTGGCTAATTGTTTCTTATTCCAGTGGATCATGTGCCAAGGATTTGAATTTGCTTCTTTTTTTCTGTGATCTCAAGAATACAAAAAGTTCTACATGCTTTGTAAAGAATTTTCCTGTAGGCTCCAAAATAAAACTATTCTATGAAACATTCTGTTCAAATCTATACTTCTCTGAATGACTTCTTTTTTTCTATGCCTTTGAAAAACCTGTGTATCATTTTACTATTTCTTATTTCATCTCTTTGTATCTATCCATTAATTGGTCTAAGATAGAACTGTGTTATATTTCAAATCAATAATTATGTTTTTAATAGACTTGTATATCCTTCATAATTTGCTTTTATCATTGTTTTTGTCTTTTCTTTCCAGAAACAAGCCAAAGTTCAAACAGCGTTGAAGCCCAAATTAAGTTGGAGTCTCTTTATTGTGGATTTTTTTCATTTATTCCATGCTTTGGGAGATCTATCCCTTAGTCCCTATAGTATAGAAGCTCTTTACTTTGCTTTCAGTTTATTAGTGATGACTGGTAAACCTCTGTTGTGTTCATATGATGCCAAATATGGTTAGAGATGCCAAGGAATGACGAATGTGATCGTGAAGTAGGCAATTCAAACCACTGAGAGTTGTTAAATATAACACTCGGTTATGCATGGGCAGAATTATTGCAAATGGGTTGTTACAGAGCCTGACACTTCACAACATGAATGTATGTTATGAGGCTAAAGGAAGAACACAATTTTATATTCTCAATTCATTTTAGGGAAACATTTGTCATATGACTTCATAAGCAATTTTCTTTGTTAGTAATAAAATTGACTTGGACAGGCATCTCTAAGTAAATTAACATAATTAATATGATTTTATTAATGTAGTCAAATGTTTTCCTCCCAGAAGATGTGACATATACCAAACCTAATAGCACTTGGCCACCTGCACAGTGTAACTGTGTTTCTCTCTCACCCACTGCCACATTCCCGGTAGTATTTGTACAGTGAGATTTCATAGGTAAGACTGTTTAGGCAGTGTCTGAGAATGAGAATATGAGAGATTCCAGTTAAGTGAATGGGACAATTATTAGCTTATATTGGGCACCCACTTCGTTCAGAGGCCAGGGCACTGTGGATGATCATAAAGAAAAAGAAGGAAACAAATAATCTATTTCTGGCTCTTAGGAGTTTCTAGTCATGGCAAAGAGAGGTCATATATTGGGCCCTTGCAGAGAGGGCAGGAGTTAGACAAGGCAACAGTCTAAGACAGACAAAGAATACATCAAGATTCAAGGAACCAGAATGGAGTTGTCACTGATGAAAAATACAGCAAGATTTTTATATTACTAAGAAGTACTGTGACTCATCACTTTTGCGGCATCTTAACCCATTGTAGTTTGTGTGTCCTGTCCCGATTAAGTATAATACAGCAGATATTTGTTAAGCATGTGCTACTACATATGATATGTGGCTGTGTTTCACTGATGCCACAGTGGTGAACAAAAGTTTATATCTTTATCTTCAAAAATTAGTATCTTCTCTCCTTCTCTCTCTATATACACATATGTGTGTGTGTGCATTATATACACACATAAGCAAACAACCACATAATGCAAATGTTGACTAGTACAATATTTATAATTACAAAAAGCAGATAATGGTAGCACAGAGGAAGGAAAAAGTAGTTTCTGATAAAAGAATTAAATTTGCATTTTGAATATCTGCATTTCTGTTATTGTTTAGATAAACCTAATACAAATATTAGTTACAATGGGCAGATAGAACCACAAATCCATGTGTAATCAATGATCAGCAGAATAATCATTCAAAAAGTATTTACTGATAAGGAACAACACCTGAGCATCTGAGTGGCAGGTGGGAAAGGGTGGTGTGGACTTTGGACAGCAGGTGAATAGGAGAAGATGAGAAACAGAATACTTATAGGAGCTACTTTGTGCCAGCCTGGGACAGAAGAGTGCTACTGCTGAACATGTTTTATTTCACGCAATTCTCCCAACAACCCTATGGCTTAGGAATTTATACTTGTTTTAGAGATGAAGACACAACTTCTGAACAATTTGCTTGGCTAGAAAGGAACATGTAAGATATCACAGGGAAACTTTAATAAATGAGAAACCAGTGGAAAACTTGCAACATCAACTGACAAAAAAAAATTCACATAGATTCTTGGAGGAAAGAAGAGAAAGTAACTGTTTGGTACTGATGATAGGAGTAGATTAAACCTATGTATGGAATATAACATGAGAAATGAGACAGAGAGAGAACTAGACTAGGAAGGAGAGTCTTTAGGGACTTTAATGGAAATAATTTGAAAGGTAAAGGTTAATCTATTCTCCTTTATTGTATTCTGTGGAGAGGAACTCTGGGCTTTTCCATATATAGTTTACATGCTGCTTCCTGACACTATGGTGATATAGTTTTTTTGTATGCTAAATGGTTGGCCTAAAGATACGGTTGGTGACCCAATTATCAAGAAATAGACAGAAAAGAACTGAAGTGTCAGTGCTGTGCTGCTAACACAGTAGACAATGCGTCTTTATTTTTCCACCAAACTCAGAGAATAGCATCAGAATGAGCACAGGAAAACAAGCAGGGTGCATACTTCTGTCATTTCACCCTGGTTTTTGTGCAGAAACTAGTTCATAAGATACTTATTTTAACTCTTTTGTGACTCATATGAGCCAAGATTGTGTCACTAGGAGCTATTTTCAATTACGCTAACGGAAAAATAAAATAAATTGCAGAAATGTCAACAGCTTGGTTTTATTGGCTAAAAGCTCCAGATTCAATTCTTAATTTTTTTTATAGATTTAGGGGGTTCAAGTGCAGTTTTGTTACATTGGATATACTGTGAAGTGGCAAAGTCAGGGCTTTTAGTGTACCCATTACCCAAAGAGTGTACATTATATCCAATAAATAAAAATTCCACTTTTTTATGTGTATTAGTTGTAAAGTTTCTTGTGTGATATGGAAAAGTGGCTCAGCAGTCAGTGCCTTCAATTATCTCTATGGATTTAATAGAAATAGTCAAGCTACTCAGTTTTTACTATTAGCTCAGCAGTTTTAATGACTGCAGAAAAGATACTTTCTGTGATATACATAGGCAACAACAACAACAACAACAACAAAACCCAAAAAACCAAAAAGGTTTCAGCATTCCTCTTAATGGCTCAAGACCAATTCTTGAGGATATATTACTACAATATAAAGTAAGTGTCAAAGCAAAGGATATCCTCATTTTCAGGAATTGGAAAGAGAAAAGAGTTGATAGTAATCTGAGTGTATTTCACTGAACTGATATCTTTACTTAGATCATCTTCAAAGAGTATAACATTCTTCGACATTCTGTAAAACTCTTCATGAATTTGAAATTGGAATACAAATTACTTTATTTCCCCGTAGGCTTCAGGAGTTCTCTACTAGCAAGGCAGTCTGTATATGCACTCTGTGAAGTCTAGCTTAGGTAACCATGAATTTTTTTTCTTCTTCTTCTATTGGAAAGAGAGAACAAATAGAAGGTGAATAAAATCACTCTCATGTTGGTCCATTTCCGAGGAATAAATTGACAACAAAGAGGAGTCTAAAACAAGACAAAGATTGTGCTCACTACCTTTTGTTTTCTCTTTAAGCCTTCGTTTCTTAATATAAATTTCCGAGGTTAGGATTTTTACCTATTGTGTTCACTACTCCATCCCCAGGGTTTGTAACATTGCTTGGCACATAGAAGCATTTCATAAATATTTGCCAAATAAATGAATAAGTGAATTAATCTCTATTAGTCATATGTAGCTACTAATGCTTTTCAGCATACCATCAAACCAAGTAATTAGTGAAGAATTAACTTCACTGCAGAC
This sequence comes from Rhinopithecus bieti, assembly GCF_001698545.2. NCBI lineage: Eukaryota > Metazoa > Chordata > Mammalia > Primates > Cercopithecidae > Rhinopithecus > Rhinopithecus bieti. The sequence goes on from NW_016819032.1 coordinate 1,243,412, forward strand.
TTAGAGAACGGGCATATACATGGTGAATTTGTTAACAATGAAAAGAAATGTTGAATCATATCGATTTGTAGAACAAAATAGTATTATTGATTGTATTAATCATTTTTATTAATACCTTTATTTTCAACTATATCCTTCATGAAATCTCTGAACATCGAAGTATTTAATTTTAAAGTCCTCTTAGAAAGGGAAACTGGATCTAGTGTTGGAGTACCAGAAAGGGAAATTTTGACTTAAAAAAGTTATTTATCAATTAGGAAATAAAAGTTGACCTAAGAAGAATTCTACATTGGTGGATGTTCCAAATAACAATTCTAAGAGTTCTTCCAATTAGAACATTTTTAAAAAAAAGTTCCTAGATTATTTTCTGTTTCTTTTAAATCACTATTACTTTTGAATGCCTATAGGTTTTATTTCCCCTAAATATAATTTAGCTGATGTTTCTTAACTAGCCATCTTTACTATAAACTTCTTTAGGGCAAGGATTATGTCATGTACTTTTGTGGTATCTTCTATAGAGCCTAGTCTAGTGTTGTCCATGAAAGATGCTGTAAGTGTCTATTGATCATTGAATAATTGAAGAAGATATGAGAGAACCTTGTTATTATTTGAAAGAGGTTCTAGGTACTTTGCTTATATTACCTAATTCAATACTGGCTACAACCATAGGACATAGGTAATAGAATTGGAATCAGAATCTAAGCCATCTGAATATATCTCTGCATAATCCATAAAATTCAAATACTTATGTATCAGTGTTTCTGACCTGAAGTCTTGAATAAGTGCTTTCCTTTTATATGGTAATACATTTATTTTGTAATCTGTACTTTGACCAAGTCATGTCCAGGGCTATATATAAATTATATATGTGTGTGTGTGTGTTTGTGTATTATTCTTCGTGGACATTTCTTAGGCATTGGTGAAGTAATATATTTTCTTATATGTTGGATGTTTCGTGAAAAGAAAAATTATAGATGAAACATATATTAAACACTAAGTTTTGACTTAAAATTATTACGAATGCCAAGAATTGTCATAGCTAAATGTTTTGTAGCTTTTAGTTCCTTGAATTGAAGCAATAGTGATTTAGCCAGGCAGAAGTAAAGGACTACTTTGTTTAAAATCTATTTTCACCACCTGTTATTTTTTTCTATTAATTTCCAACCAACATAAAACAATTTAAACCCTGCTTAGTAAGGGCTTTAAAATATTTCATACAAACATACATGATTTTAATTTTCTTTTCAACTCTCACTCATTACATATGGATCCTACTAGTTTTAATTTTGATAATTATTATAAAACAAATTAATTCAGAGAAGTAAGGCTAGTCATCCTTTGTAGGCAAATTTAAAAAATCTGCTTTTTTCTTGCCTGGTTTGATACTGGAATAGACTTTTGTTTATCATTTTATTTTTCAATGTGACCCTGAGATTTTGCTAACAGTGTTTAGAAACTCTTGTCATTCTTCATTTTGCAAATGGTCGTTTATGTTATTATGCTAATAAGTTGAATAAGTTTAACACTGGCCTAGGAGTGGATTTGAGTAAGCTTCTGGGAAACCTCTGCAAATTCACAAAGTTAATGGCTTGACCTCCCAATTCTCCAATGTAAAATAAGCTATAACGATTTTTCAGGCTCTTAGCTCCCCTGCATTTCTACAAAAAAATAGCTTCCATTTATTTCAAATGACTTGATTCTCTTATAATCTAATTGTAAATGAATAATCCTTTCTTTATCTTCTCAAATTATTCATGTCTGTGCTTGGTTAAAGCCTTTATGACAGAGAAGGAAAAATTTCTCAGCAGATGTTCCAAACAAAGACAGTGAATTCTTTGGAATTTATGATTCCAGGAGGATATTTCAAAGTGGCAGCTCGTGTATTTGAGCAAAGATCCAAAGAAGAAATACGATAAATACTTCCAATATTTATTTACTTAGCTTAGGCAGAAGGTTAGTGATGTAGGAGGGAATGCATGCAATATATAAAAATTTGGCATGCACCCTTTTAAGAACTTACAAAGGAGGAGTTGAATTTTAATTTCTTCACCTTCATGACTGTCTGAAGATTTATTGTTAAATTGAAACTTTGCCTACCAGTTTACATTTAAAGCTCATTTCTTAATGAATGTTTACTCATTGAAAGCCAAAACTTGGGTAAACTGATGTCAATTCAAGGAAGGATTTTACTATTTTTCTGCACTTGAAATTAATGCAAACAGGGAAAAAAATAGAGTGATATTAGGTTTATTATCATGTTGGTTTAAAGTTGTATTTTTGTCAAAGATATAAAAGAACTATTATTAATAGTGTTGGTTTTAAAGAAATTACTTTAATTATCAAATGTGGTAAGAACTGATTTCAAGATCATCGGTGGCATTCTTTGTATTTATTAAAATGATAGTAGCAAACTCTCTGATTTATGGCTCTTCGGTTGCAAAACCCACCATATTTCTGGAACACCCACATTGAGGGGTTTATTTTAATAGGCTTCTACTCTTGATTTTTTTTCATCTTCCTCCCATCTAGGAATTTACCCAGCAACACATTCATTATTGCATAAGAATTTACCCAGCAACACATTCATTATTGCATAAGAAGAGTCAATAACTATCAATGTGCCCTGATATAAGAGGAAAAACGACGATCAATTTATTGGTTCTTTTGAACCAGAATCTTTCCCTTTAATGGATTACTTAAAGTTGTTCACTTACCCTAGTGGTTTCTCATCAGCATCTTTATTATCTTTTGAGTTTTAGGAGGCAGATGCTGAAAGGCTGGTTTTACAACACCTGTTGCCTTACGTAAGTGTTTATTCAGAACAGATACTAGTATTCTTAATCTTTAGGGTCCTGGCTCTGGGCAGAAAGTGTTCACATACTGATTTTTTTTTCAATTTCTGTGCCAGCCGTATAAGGCAGTGGAATAGTTAAGTAAAGCTCTTAGAAACTAAGCATTTTGTCTTCTGTCTTGGATAATTTGTCCTTGATGCCATTTCACAATAAGGATATGATTAAAATCCATAGGAGAACGAGGGGAAGCTTTGAATGAAACCTGATTCTCAGTGTGAAGTGTTCTGTTTTCCCTGGAATGACCTTGGCAGGGAGCACAGGGCAAGCAGAGAGACTAGAGATAGCTGCCTAGTGTCTGGTTAACAAAGCATGCACTTAAAGAGAGCTATAAATCATATAGCTGTGTTGCCTCAGAAAGGTCATTCTGTGCTTCTCAAAAAGTTACTTTAAGTCTACAACATAGGCAACTGTGCTAAAAGGTACTTGTTCAGATATCTGCTGTAAAAATTAAGGACATAAAATCCTCTCAATCACATTTTATGCTCTTAACTGATGGCTTGAAAATGGTCTGGTTTTGGGGAAACTTAGGACATGGCTTCTTAAAACAGCATCCTCGATTTCTTGTTAATTGCATCTTTGAAAAGCAGAGGTCTTAAAATGACATTTGCAATGGGAGTAATTCGACTGGGAGATGTGGTTAATATAAGAGGGAGACTAAGAAAATATAGCATCATGAGTGTTCTGAAAACTTTCTAATGAAGTTTAAATGAACACCGTGAAAGTTTAAAATATATAAATTATGAAAACTCACCAATATTTCCACTTGAAAATTAGTTTATACACTTTTTATAGCAACCTATTATTCTACTGTAATTTCTGTATTGATTAGTGGGTTTCTGTAGCCAATTGTTTTTAAACAGTTTTGAGTTGCAATGATTAAAACATCTGTAAGGATTTCTATTCTGGAGAAAAAAGTCACTTGTTTACCATTCAATTTCCATTAAGGACATTTACATTTCTCTATTTGGCATAGTTTTGGTTTCTATAGTCTCCACAGGTAAACTGTCACAGCAGCTTAGTTCTTGGGAATCAATGACTTCAGGACTTGGGCAAGGTTGTGTCACTTATTTACCAGGAAACTTATTGGTTCTGATTCAAACTTCTTTCTATAGAACATTTGAATAAATATAACAAATAGAATCACAAATAGCAAGGGATCATTTACGTGCTCCATGTCTTCAAGAAGGCCAAAAAAGAAATCATAATGTCAAATACTACCTGTCTAATGAAAACAAAATGGATAGTTGTGTAATTCTCGTTAAATTTTAGCTGACTTCACTGCCAATGTTGGTATTTTTTTAGGAAAAAATAATCCATTTCTGCCCAAAGGATCCACCTTAAATTAATTCATAGTATTTACTTATAAGAGCACAATACTTTGACTATGTAGAGGTAATTTGAAGGTTGGTTAAGTGATGTAAGGTCCTTTGAGAAATATTAAATATTAATGATGTGAATCTTTTATTTTTCCTGAGAATTGAGCCCTCCTGTGTTCACACTTGGATTCTATAATTTCACCAAAACGCATGAATGGATATGTGATAACTGACATTACATTTTTTTCTTTTTCTTTTTTCTTTTTTAGGTAGAGTCTCACTGTCTCCCAGGCTGGACTCCAGTGGCATGATCTTGGTTCACTGCAGCCTTCACCTCCCTGGTTCAGGCGAGTCTCTTGCCTCAGCCTTCTGAGTAGCTGGGACACAGGCATGCACCACCATGCCTGGCTAATTTTTGTGTTTTTAGTAGAGACAAAGTTTCACCATGTTGGCCAGGCTGGTCTCAAACTCCTGACCTCAGATGAATCACCCGCCTCGGCCTCCCAAAATGCTGGGATTACAGGCACAAGCCACCACGCCCGGCCTCTTTCTATCTTTTCTCAATCTCCTGCAAATCCTTCCTTCTTATGAATAACCCCTGTACATTTTGGCTACCACCTAGTTTCAGAAGTCCTACTAGGGTGTTTTTCAAATAGATTCACCAAAAACATCTTTTGAAATGTTCTTTTCTGAGACACCGAAGATGCTTGGCCCAACACCACTATCATTAATGAACAGGAGTTCACATAATCCCAATATGGCACAGTGGTATGTGGCAAGTTTGGAGTGAAAGCCTGTCTCTGGGTGATGTTCCTATAGAGATAGGTCTACTCGTGTTCCAATGTGTTACAAAATTTTAGTGCCAAAACTTCCTCAGATTTTACATAGTTTCCTTGCTTTTCAAAAGAATCATTTGAGAGGCAGATATGAGGACAAAAGTCATGCTTCCAGACTTTTCCTACTGTTTATGGTTTAGGATGCATGGCTGGTTGGTGCCTGGATTCACTTCACCTCAGAATGACCTCTTCTAAGTCCTCTTGAACACAGAATCTTGGAGAAGCCATGTCCCCACTAGACTTGCCCAGATGTATCTAAGCACCACTTAGACCCATGCTGTGACCTCCAGTACACTCACCTGCATTACTATTCATTACATTACTTAATGCATTTGACAAATTTGGTAGCAAATTAGCTTTTCCTTTATAAATTCTTTAATTGCTTAAGGCTTCAGTTAGTTGATTTATCTAAAATAGACATCAAAAAGGAGTGACTCTATATGTTTCACGTAGTTTTTTGTTTGGAAGGTATTCATATTTAAAGGGGTTGTATGATGTTATTCATACCTCTAGATCTTTTTATTTTCCCCCTTGTAATACTCAGATGCAGGTGACTCCAATATTTGAGACTGTTTTCTAAATCATTCCAATTGTAACAAACTAGAGCTCACACTCCCCTTTCTGTAAAACCCATGAAATTTGCAGCCTTTGTTGCAGAATTTCCAAGTGGAAAGTATAGATAAAAGGATATCTGGGTGAGTACGGCAGTTCTAGCAGAACTATATTGAAGTTGTGATGTTGCTTTCCATGTGCAATTCTTGGTTGAATTTTAAGCTTACTTTTTCTAAAATGCAGTTTTCACTGTTTTAAAATGAACTTGACCTCACTGATGTCAAGGTAAGAAGAAAGGGGATTTACATTGTTTGTTTAAGCCCTCAAATTTGAATGCCTCATGTCAGAGCGAGCTATCCTTTTCCCAGATTTGACATCCTGCAGACAGAAGATGGTGCTGTTGGTTAGGAACAATACGTGGCCCTGCATTTTTCTATCAAACTCATGATCAGGCTGTTATCACAATCATTCTTTACTGAATAGGAAAAAAAGTCACAGTCAACTGAAATGCATTCTGGCATCTGACTTCAGTTACTTTACTTTTAGAAAATGACCTGAAGAATGCTTTGACCATGTTATTTTTCCTATTTGACGTAAATCTTGGAAACTGTGGAGAAAAAATAAGTTCTAATATATAGTACATGTTATTTCCCTTCACGTAGTGAGGTTTTACATTATCTGAAATAACTGCAAAACATCACAGTCTGGATGACTCACTGGTTACAGGAAAAAAGCCAGACATTTAAAACCAATGCATAAGAATATTACTGTTTCATGAACTCTGAACATTGAAAAAACATTTTCTGACTATAGGTTGTTCACTGGATAAATACTCCCATGGCATGGTACTCAAGCAAGCTCAGATGCCAAATAAGGAGCCTGCTTTCTCCTGCACATGCTCAACCATACCATGGTCACATCTGGATCCCCTGGCTATAGTTCTTGGAAAGGACAGTGAATGCCACATGCAGGCATGGGCTCATGTCCTCAAGAAAGATCCAGGAAAGGGCAGGAAGACTTTCACATCCCTAAAGTAGAGGTCAGGCCACCTAACATTATTTGAAATATCATGGAAATAGGTCAATATTGCACAGCAGTGTTAAAGTTTAAACATGAGAGTTAGAGCTGTCAGTCAAATCTAGAGAGTCATAGGCTGACTAAAAATCTAGGCAGGAAGAGCCAAGGAAAGCAGAGCATGCTACACAGTTACTGCCAGGAGTCCGGATGCTTCCTCTTCAAATATTGGTTAACACCAATTTGGGAGAATTGTGTTTAGCCTGAAAGATTTGTTTATGTCTGGTGATGTATGGTGACATCCTTTGGAGGAAGTCTCAGACAGTAAGAGAATCTTCATTAGTAATAATTGTAAGTTTGAATCTTTCTACTGAACTTGAGAATATGTAGGTTCTCCTTGTTCAAAAATCCCTACATTTCTTCTTAGGTACCTATTCTCCATGGTTTGTAGGTAAATCTGTATCTCATTCAGGTGGGAATAACCATCATAAAGATCTGTGGAAAGAGGCACTGGTTTGAAAAAGATGCTGAAACTAGACCGTATTTTAAATCAATTTCCACTATCTGACAATTTCTTCTGCGTGCCTCAATTTCTCATTGGGGTAATGAAAGTACCTAACTCACGGGGTTACACGGAGTCAGTGAGTTTATCACAGGTAAATCATGATGAAAGTTTCTTGTTTCATAATAAGTGTGGCATAAGGGCTTGTTACCATTATTTCTGCTCACAAGAAAAGGCTGTGAAAGCATCTGGAGGCAGGAGTTTAACCAATGAGCATGCTTTCTTTCTGATGATATAAATTTTCTATGTCAGGTCTTGACCCTTTTTTGCAATACTTCCTGAGACTTCTGACATCATAGGTATTTTCTGCTTCCCAGTGCACATGAATAAGCAGAAGGAACAAGTATGTCAATGGTGGTGACGACTTGCCATGACAGGAGGAGACAATCAGCTTATAAACTGTACAGTTCACCATGTCCCTAGATGACTTTACAAGCAGAAATATTTTAGAAAGGAAGATTAAAAAGATATTTGGTATCATTGTACTGAGATCATCGCACATCTAACTGTACATGCATATGTGATTTTAAACATTAAGAAAAATAAACAAAACCAAAAGCATGTATTTGGAGATAGTCTGAATACTAAAGATCCGTTTCAGTGAATTGGTGAAGTTGATATCCTTCCATCAGAATTTCCATGGAGCAGATGTTCTTTTTCCAAAAGCCTCAAAATACTGTCTCCAAAGGGGGATCCCTTTAGGTTTACGCATTTTGCTTTGGTCTAGTATGATACCATTTTATGATAGCAGTTTTTGATGTATTAGTGTTTGATGTTCGCTTTATTCTTTTTTCATTAATTTAAAAGGTACAATTCCTTCAAATGTTTCCCAATATCAGAAACTTCATTTTTATGAAACAGAAAAAAATGTATCTATTAGAGTATATCATTTAAGTGAATGTTGAGCTCTACAGGGAATAATACTTATCTATGATATCTATTGATAATCTTAGACTCTTGATTTCTATGACTCCTCCTCAAATTCTCTAGATTGGGCTAGTTATCTTGCCTATGTGTTTTCACGGTACTTTCTTCTCTTTTCTATTTTTAGTAGAATGGCATTATCATTGACTGATTGTACCTCTAGCTTTCCCAGTAGCTCTGTGTATGAACAAAGGCTGAATCTTGTTCATTGCTCTGTCCTTATAATTTAGCAAAGTGTCTACAGTAAGCACTCAATAAATATTTCTTGAATAAATGAAATAAATGAGTGGTAGAAGGTGATCAAATGTGTGTGTGTGTGTGCACATGTGTGTGACAATGAGAGAGAGAGAATGATGTTGGAACTGGAGGCATGAGATTGCCATCAGAGCTTTTAAGACAAGAATAGACAAAATTAGCTTGTTTAATTTTTCTCTAGAATTTCCTTAAGGACTGTAGATTCCAAAGTCTGTGCCAAGGTTTGCTGGTGCTTCAGTAAATTTAGAGGTTGTGGGAAATATAAACTTTTTTCTAATAGAAACTCCAATTTTGACATCTGTTGAATATTGGGAGAACTGCTAGCTCAGGGTAGTTCACAGACTTGACATTAAATCACACTATATTCTCTTCACTTACATCATGTTTTTGAGAAGTTGTTCTTTGCTTTTGGCACTTGTTGCAATAAAAAGCAAGTACCAAATGAAAATTGGGGTGTCTAATCTGATTTCAAGATTTGAAAAGTTGTGCAGTACCCAACAGCAATACACATCCCATTAGTAATAGGTAACCATTACTTAAGAATGAAACAACACTAATTTTCCTTTCAATGTATGTGTATTGTCTTTTCGGATGTCTCCTAAGTTGTTAGGACGTAAATACTTCTTAAGTTGTGTGCATCTCACAACTTAATAAATGTAACTGTTAGGTATTTCTTTTGTCCTAGGAACACTTAAAGAATTACTGAGATAGGGCAGGGAGCAGTGGCTCGTGCCTGTAATCCCAGCACTTAGGGAGGCCAAAGCAGGCGGATCACAAGGTCAGGAAATCGAGACCATCTTGGCTAACACGGTGAAACCCCGTCTCTACTAAAAATACAAAAATTAGCCGGGCGTGGTGCACCTGTAGTCCCAGCTACTTGGGAGACTGAGGCAGGAGAATGGCGTGAACCCGGGAGGCAGAGCTTGCAGGGAACGGAGATCGTGCCACTGCACTCCAGCCTGGGCTACAGAGCGAGACTCCGTCTCGAAAAAAAAAAAAAAAAAAAAAAGAATTACTGAGATAGTAAGGGCACTGTGAACTGAAAGTCTGGGGATGTCTGCCTCAGGGTAAAATTGGAAAACTAGAAGCAAGGCCTTGGATGAGAGGATTTTGGTTATTTGAAGGTGAGATGCTGCCAGTGCAACAGTTTTGTCCTCAACATAGATCTTCAACTGAAGGTTAGAAGAGATAATTAAACAGAGACCTTCAATTTTAGGCAAACAATTTAATTATATTATTATTTATTAGAGTTACTGCTATATGAGTCTTAGTTTTATTTCCTCACACATCGTAAAATCTTCCCAATTAAATATTTTTTATTACTCTTGAATCAAGTATTACAAAATCTAATAACATGACAGTGAAATACAAAATAATTTCTAAATGTTCATTTGGAAATGTAAGATAACGCTTTTTTATTTTTATTTTTATTATTTTTTGAGATGGAGTTTTGGTCTTCTTGCCCAAGCTGGAGTGCAGTGGTGCAATCTTGGCTCACTGAAAGCTCCACCTCCCAGGTTCAAGCGATTCTCCTTCCTCAGCCTCCCGAGTAGCTGGCATTACAAGCATGTGCCATCATGCCTGGCTAATTTTGTATTTTCAGTAGAGACGGAGTTTCTCCATGTTTGTCATGCTGGTTTCGAACTCCCGACCTCAGGTGATCCGGCTGCTTCAGCCTCCCAAAGTACTGGAATTACAGGCGTGAGCCACTCTGCGTGGCTTATGATTTATTTTAAGACTTCTTTTTAATGCTGCTGAGAAATTCTAAAGCAAATTGACAATATGGTTTCATTGAATTTTACCCATAGTCAATATTAGCCATTTTAAGCTTTCTATTAGTAAAAAAAAAAAAAAAAATAATGTAAATGTATCATTTGTTATTATGACTTCGGGCACTGGTCAAAATTGAACTTTTTTTTCTTACTTCACACAACTAATTAACAATTTAACTTGACAATAGATTTTTTTCCTCATCTCAGTTTTAGAAAATATCGTAATTCAAGAGACTGAAAAATAAGGTAATTCTGAATTTTAGATTCATATTTTAATAAAAAATGTTGTTTGGTATCCTCCTTTGTCATAAAGCTTTTAGATATTTCTCTAAAAGCCCCAATAATGTAGAGCAAATGTCTTCAACTTGTGACATACATAGGAGGTGTTTCCAAGGTTTCATATTCATCTTGTGATTTTCTCTGTTTGAAAAGAAAAAGAATATGCATGACCTGGCAGTCAATCTGAAAGCAGTATTTTCCCTTGATGAATATCTCATCTTTTTTCTTTAGCACTGCAAAGTACTTTGTCCTTTATTTGCCACTATTGCTTATGATAAAAAATTAAATTACTGTTCATCCTTTCAATATGCTTTCCTCAGAGGATCACTGCTGAAGAACAAACATTTAAAAGAGGATGTGGATGGTTTAGTTTTATACACAGTCCTGCTATATTATTCATTGCAATGCATTTTTAATGTTAGAGAAAAAATAAAATGTATGTTAATTTCTAGGGTGAGACAGGCAGTGATCCAGGGAATGATAAATTCACAGTGGCTGGAGATGTGTGCTTAATAATAAAATAAGGTGTCTGTCTCTCAGATCCTGGGATTTTAAATTTTTTTATTAATCTTTTTTTCTGCATCGTGTTGGAGGGAAACTTACAAGGTGTTTTTGAATGAAAATCTTAAGATAAGATATCACCTCCAATTAGCTAACATTTCTAAGAGTCTTCATATTTGCAGTTGAGAAAGAGGTTACCTGAGCAAGGTGATTAAAAACAAAAACAAAAACAAATCAAAACAAAAGGCTTTTGTTACATTCTATATTACATTCCCCCTTTTTCTCTCTCCATTTTATTTTACATTGTTTCATGCAATTTGCACTCTTGTTGTTCATAAATAAACCAATTATTTTTTCTAAATTTGTGAAAAGATTTATGTAATATGTGAGCATTCTTTTTTTTTTTGAGACAGGGTTTCACTCCCATCACCCAGAATGGAGTGTAGTGGTGCAATCTCAGCTCACTGCAACCTCTGCCTCCCAAGTTCAAGCAATTCTCTTGCCTCAGCCTCCCGAGTAGCAGGGATTACAGTCGTGTGTCACCACACCCAGCTACTTTTTGTATTTTTAATAGAGACAGGGTTGCGCCATGTTGGCTAGTCTGGTCTCCAACTTCTGATCTCAAGTGATCCACCCAGCTCGGCCTCCCAATGTGCTGTTTTTATTTTTAAAACCTGATATTCTTTTATAAGAACAGCAAATGAATAGTGTGCTTTATTTTGTCTATGAATTGTCAAGGCGAATTGCCTTCTTTGTATTACGTTCTTCAAAATTAAACAATTTATCTTCAATTTAGCGTTTAGTAAGGAATCAACTTACACAACGTCTTACAATGTAAGAAAGCAGATTAAACTTTATGGATTCTGTTCTTCAAATGTCTTTATTCCAGAGAGAGGGATGCGTAGCCTTGTTTGCTAGAAATAAAAAGTAGTGAAACACATGAGTTCCAGGATATTTTCTCAAATTCTCCAAAATGATATTCAATATGTTATCATCCATCAGAAAACACTTATTTTGGAACTTGAGAAGGATGAATTTGTAAATACAAACAAACAAAATTGTCATGGAGATGTATCTATTCTCCATTATCTGCCAAATACCAAGTAGCAACTGAGTCAGAGGTTAAAAAAAGAAAAAAAAAAAAAAGCATTACCTAATTTCTTTTGCTGAGTACAGAGGAACAAAAAGAAGAAAACTGCACATTTAGTCTAACACGCATGAGTCAGGGCTTGCCTCTTCAAAATATTTAATTTTAACCTCTGAACCAAAAACAATATGCTTTTTATATACTCTTAACCCTAACATAAAACTTCTTATATAATTCAGGTTTTGCTCATGCAATCATTCCATGTTAGCACTTCTTTTAACCACTTTCAGAGGCATTAATGTAAAACTGGAAATACCTACTTTTTAGAGAAAACACAATTTTATTTTAGAGCTCTCTAATAATACACAAAATAACAAATGCCGACTTTTCCAGTATCACCTCATTGATTTTACTCTGGAAATGTAGTGGTCTTAATTTTATCTTACACATTTTATAATAGCTATCACCTTAGCAATGAGATAGATTTTTATCCAAATGAAAAAAAAATATTATATGTAGCTATCTACAATGATTTGTGATAAATGGGCTACCCACCAACATTAAATAAATAAAAATGAAATTCAAATTATCAGTCACAATCAAAGTCTAACAAAGCCAATCACTTCCAAATATATTGTTTTGTCTTATTCATGTCTACTTCTTGCTTTCTTCTGCTCTATTGCTAAGGCACCTAGACAGTTCATTAGTTTAAATTATAGAAATCTGAGATTCCTAGATCAAAATTTCAACTTAACATGGCAACCGTTATCTCTCTTCAAGTTAAATCTAATAGAGAAGTGTGTTCTATAGAGGAGAAGTAGTTAATGTGACTTGGCTCACCCAAAGTTTTTGGTGAGGTTCCAACGTGGTTGTGCCTCAGGAGAAATGTTTGGATGTTTGTTCTGGAAGGCAAGATGGTATCTTGTCCAAGATCTCCCTGCCATTTGCTGGAGATGTGATTGCTATAGAACAAATGCTTTTGTCCCCCCAGAATTCATATGTTAAAATCGAATCCCCAGTTTTATGGTATTGGGTGGTAATTCCTTTGGGAAGTGATTAGGTCATGAAGGTAGAGCTTTCATGCATGAGATTAGTACCTTATATAGGGCTGAAGAGGTCAGAGCACTCTCCTCCGCCATTGAGGACACAGGTAGAAGGTGCCATCTGTGAAGCGGAAAGCAGACTCTTACTCGACAGGCACCTTGATCTTGAACTTCCCATCCTCCAGAACTGTGCAAAAAAATTTCTGTTGTTTATAAGCTACCTAGTTTAAGGTATTTTGTTATAACATCTCCTCCAAACTAAGACAGTAATCTAAAGTCATTAATTTAAAATCCTGAAGCTCATTTTTTGTTTTAAAATGGGATTTCTGCAACAATTAATTGAAATAATCATATATATCTTTAAGTAAAATATCTGATTTATGAAAATTGCTAAAAAAATGTAACTATGATAATGCTGGTATTAATGGAAAAACTATACTTCCCCTATAAGTGTATCTTTCTCTTTCTCCATCTCAAAACGTTTTATTCATATTTTCTGATGGAATTAAAGTGAATTTTCTGAAATATTTACTTTCAGATACATTCATTATCCTTTTTGTTAACTATGGTATATAGCCCCATGAGCCATGCTACAGCACCAGCATCTAATGAAATTTCAATCTTCTACTTGCTTATCTTAGGAAAATACTCCTGCAAAAATAAACAGGTTCTTTTACCTATAAAACTCATGTATTATTTACAATTACAAGAAATTACTTGGAAATTCTCAACAGTATTTTCTCAAAATACTTTTTTTCTTCTAACTTTAATGGACTCTGGACATACATTTGGATCATTTTCCCATAACGTCACTGGGGCTCAGTAGTCTCAGACTTGAGCACTGTGGCTCAGCTGAGAAAGAAATAGCAATTCTGTGTTTTTCATTTATATACTGGTTGTGAGCCTTGTATGATAAGTCATGTCATAATATAGTCACTTGGAAAGTTACTTCTATTTAGAAATTACCTTCAGAGGGATGCAAAAGCCAGAACTTGGGGTTAAATCTTGGATCTGTGCTAATTCTTTGCAGAGTCTTGTCCTTTGAGGTAACTAATAAAACACACTCATAAACTGTAAGAATATACCAAAAAGGCTGAGGTTTGGAGTTGTCTTCAAATTCATCCCTCTTAGTCCAGATGAATTAATGAAACAGCACCCACTGTTTATAATGCACATTTTATGTACTACACATAGTACTAAACACTCTTGTTTGATTACCAGAACTTTTGAGAATGGACATTTTTACATTTGAGTTCACAGAGAATAAACACCTTGTTCATAGCTAGGAGTGGCACTGAACTAGTTCTCATGGACTCCAGATGCATTCATTCTTAAATGAAATACTGACTTCCCCAGAGAAAGTAGAATCTCAACCATTTAATAATTAGGGGAATATTTATTTATTTATTTAGATAGTTATTTTGAGACGAGTCTGTCTCTGTCACCCAAGCTGGAGTGCAGTGGTGTGATCTCGGCTCCCTGCAAGCTCTGCCTCCTGGGTTCACACCATTCTCCTGCCTCAGCCTCCCAAGTAGCTGGGACTACAGGTGTGTGCCACCACATCCAGCTAATTTTTTTTTGTATTTTTAGTAGAGACAGGGTTTCACTCTGTTAGCCAGGATGGTCTTGATCTCCTGACCTCGTGATCTACCTGCCTCGGCCTCCCAAAGTGCTGGGATTACAGGCATGAGCAACCGTGCTAACACTAGACATCATTTGGGAAGAGATGGGCCTTTATTTGGAAAACACCTTTGTATGAACTCTTAGGATAGATGGCCAAGGAGGTGTGAACGTTTTCAGATACCAACATGTCATAGGCAGGGAAAACAGCTACGCAAATGATAAAGTGAGAGATTGGGAATTTGTAGTTCTTGCTCCAAGAGGGAGAAGAGAGGAACAAGAAGACAAGGGAGAGGAAAGAGAGGCGATCATAAATGAAGTGAAGCTCAAATGATGGAAGACTGGTAAGCTTTGAGGTCATGGGTTGGCTAAAGGGCAATGCAGAATGATGCTGATCAAGGTGTGTTGACGGGTTTGCCTTTCTGCAATATAAAGCACTCCTCCCTCCTCCATGGCGAAACTTACTTTTCTTATAAACACACCATGGGAGTGAATCTTGGGGTCATTCCAAAGAATTCTTCTGGGTTTCGCATCTGGAGAGATAATGGTGATCTCTGAGATAATTTGCACAGAAGCAGAAATCTGGTAGGCAAAGTGGGCTATGAAAATGTGTACCTAAGACCTTTGTAGACTTTTTGAATTTTACTAGACCTGGAATTGAAAACAGAAATTCAAGTCAGGTGTACCTAGGTCACAAAATGAGAAGTGCTGACAGCCATGTGACACTTTTAAGTGCTGAGTGATCACTTCAAGGTCAGGATCAGAATGAGAGTCTCTTTCAGATCTTCATTCCTTAGATGCTGGTGTATAGCCAAGTCTAATTAACCATACCTTTCTAGAATGAAACTCTGAGGCATATGATACTGTGGAGCCAGGGACTATGTTACATTGAAATGTCTCCATTCACTTCTCCATAATGGAGAATTTGCTCTTTTGTGCACAAAAGAGCCAATGTGCTCCATTGTTACCCAGGAAGCACATTCCAAGCTTTGTGTCCTCACCATTGTTAACTTTCTCTACCGTTGCTTCTGCTCCGGCTTCTAGGAGACTCATAGCTGTCAAGGGAAATCAGAAAACTGTGCCAACAGAGAGGAGTCATCTCAGGCTCTGAACTCAGGTGTAAGAGCTTGCCCTTATTGAAGCCACTCAATTACTAGAAATCATTACACATTTCACAAAGTGTCACAACCTCTCTTTGGGTGAGGCATGGTTATCCCCATTTTTCAGGCAATGGAAATTGACAAAGGATTACAAAATTAATATGAGTAGAATCAGCATCAAATAGCAAACAACAGCAAGAACACAGGTGTGCTCTCTGAAGCCTGGCACATTCCTTGTGCCCACTCATCACTACTGGCTGGATCAAAGCTTGTGCTCTTCCCTGCTTCACTGCCATTCAGCAATATTTTGAGTTGTCTCCTCTAGAGTCCACGTTTTATTTACTGCTCTTTCTTTTCCAAAACTTACACTTTCCTTGAACAATAATTTCACCTCTGCTCCTCTCACCTTTAGGAGTATTCTCTGGCTAATACTTTACTGAGAAAATTGAAGAAAGTAAAAGTGAAATTCCTCAATTTTTCTCCTCTGCAAAACTTATATAAAAGCATCTTCTCTTCTATACCAACATTTCTAATCTTCTCCTTTCATGATTGTTTCTTTTATTTTGTCTCTAAGGAAAACTAAATTCTTTTCCTTTCTAAGATGAATTAACCTTTCCACCTGTAGCCTTGATCTCATCCTGTTTTATCTTCCCAGGACCTGGTTAATCAATTATATTCTCATCTTCGTAATCAATCCTCACCTATCCCCTGACATCAGATGTTTTCTTCTATGCCTGTAAACATGCTCAGATTCATTTCTCCAAACCAAACCAAGGCAAAACACAACAGAGCATTAGAAAAACAGCTGTAGACCTACAACTTGACCATTACCCCTACTCTCACAATGCTATTCTCTTGCTCCTTTTCCTTTCCTGAACACAATTCTTGAAATAATTGCTCTATGTCTCCATGTTCTCACTTCAATATCATTCTTATATTTCTTAAGATTTGACCTTTTTCTGCAGTGTTCTATTGAGTTCCACTTTCACAGTGCAACAGGGACCCCATATAAGCAGGTACACAGGCAACATAGAGCTTTGTAGGAAAATCAGATTGTTGGTTCAGCTTGACCATGGCAGAGGGCAGGGGAATTGTTGCTGGAAAGTGGCATAGACATCAAATTGTGAAGAGCCTTGCGTTTCTGGTTAATGCTAAGAAATTCATCTTAATAAAATGGGGATGCATGAAGGGATTTTAAACAAATGGTAGTAGGATTAGGTTTGTGGTATAGAAATGATACAGCCTGTGAAGAGTATATTAATATAGATGACACTGGAGACTTACCAGGTCAGAATTGTAGCAAGTTTACAGAAAAGGAAATGATGAAGATTTGAACTAAGATAACAGTGAGAAAGAAGACATGGAAATAGATATGAGGTTATTTGTAATGCAGAGGATGAAAGGATCAGTGACTGAATGTGGAAAGTGGAGGATGAGTGAAAGATAAATCCCATATTTTTTTTACTTGAGCAACTAAGTAACACAATTTATCCAGACAGATGGAGAAGAACATGTGTGTATGTGGTAGAAAGGTAATAGTTCATTTTTATTCATGTCCAATTTGAGGCACTTCTACTGTCTCTTATTATCCCATCACAAACACACCACCCTCTCGCATTTTTCTGAATCAGTTCCTCCTCTTACCATGAACAAAAAGTGTCCTTGCTCCTGACAAAGGTCAAACTTTAGAGGTGGTTGAAATCGCCTTACATTTAAATGACTTTTCTCCTCCAATTATGACATGATTAACATCTCTAATGGAGCAATGCCATTGGTGTGCTCCATAAAAAAGATTCAAAACTACAAAACAAACAACCTCCTATGCCAAAATTCCCTGATCCCATGCCTTCCTTCAACTATCACCACCTTCCTCTGCTTCTTATTTTAGCAAAACTTATCGAAAGATTTTCAGTAACACTGTCTATGTTTCTTCACCTTGCTTTGCACCTCCATTTCTCCTTATCTTAATTTGGGGTTTCTCCACCTTGGCACACTTTTAGGCTGGGTGACTTTTGTCATGGGGCCTGTACTGTGTACTGTAGAATCCTTTGAGAATCTCTGGCCTCTGCTTACTAGATGCTAGTAGAACCTCTCCCCGCAGATCCCAAATGTGACAACCAAAATGTCTCCACACATTGCCAAATGTTTCCTGGACACCAAAACATATTCGGTCTGTGAATCATTGCCCTAATCTACTTATGCTTCTGTTCCTACCACTCTGATGAGACTACTTTTGTTAAGTCATTGTGACTTCTATGTCACCCAGCTCAAAAATTAGTTCTCTCTTCGTTTTATTGCATCTCTCAGACACATCCCACAAATTTGAACTCTTTATTCCTCTTGGAACATTCTCTTTCATTCTGTAATCATATTCTTGTCCGGTTTTTCTCCCACCTCAGTGAGCCCGCCTTAAAACTTATTTACTTGTTCCTCCTGCACTTTACTCAGCTTCTAAATATTAAGGTGATGCAGGGCTTGGTGCCAGAACTATTCATCTCTAGGTACACTTGCAACCTACGTGATCACATACAATCCCAACAACTTAAACACCTTTTATTTGCTGATGACTCCCAATTTTATATCTCTGGTCAGGATTAATATATGTACATGAAATTAACTAATATGTACATGAAAATTCAATTTTATCATATATATATATTTATATATAATAACTGCTCTCTTTACTTGGCTCCATCCACTCTCTCCCTAAATAGTGATCTCTTATTACCAACTTAACAGAGCCATGACAGATATTTTGTTTTTTCCCTATCATCTTGGCCTGAGGCAAGCTTGGGAACACCACTTGAAGCTTCACTCTTCTTATCACACATATTCAGTTATATATAAACAATTCCATGTCCAACATATATTTCCATTTTTCTCCCATCTCTCCCCTTGTCCTATCTTTGCTGCTATTAAGCTAATCCTGATCATCATCTCTCACGTGTGTTGCTACAACTTTCCAACTGGTCTACCTGCTTCAACTCTTGCCCCATTAAATCCATTCTACACTTGATAGGCAGAGAGGCTTTCAAAAACCTGACTATAGCATGGCACATATTGCTTAAACAATCCAGTATCTTTTGTTGCACTTAGAATACTAAGTCCATGCTCTTTATCAGAATCAACAAGGCTAATGTGACCCACACCTGTCTGTCCTGACCTCATCACCTACAAACTTTCCTTTATTCTCTGTGCTCCAGGTACATCAGCCTTTATTTTCCTCCAGAGTGCTAAGCTAATTCTTCCCTGAGGACATTTGCCCTTGATGATGCCTTTGCCAGGTCACTTTTCTTTCCGGTCTTCTCCTGTCTAACTCTTTTTTATTCAAGTCTTATGTGAAATACAATTTTTCAACGAGGCCTTGATGGACCATCTACTCTAAATTAGTATCTTCTGCCAGTAATATTTTTAAATCAGTCTTCAATTTCTTTTTCTCAGTCCATACCACCATTTGAAACTCTCTCCTTTATTTATACACATTTCCTCCTTTCCTTCTCCCATTAGAATGTTAGGACCAGAAAAGGAAGCACTACATCTGTTTTGTTCCAACAAGCATCTCTGTGCTTAGATCCATGCCCACAACCTATCCAGCACTCAGTGCTAAATAAATTCATCTATGCTTGCAGAGTCTACACTAACATTTGTTGCTTTCTGTCTCACACATTTCCTCTTGTCACTGGACTTATTTCATCCGGGCTTTCTACTCACTGATCACTTAAACTCAGTCTGTTTTTAACAAAGAAGTTGCTCTACTTTTCCAAATCAGATCCAGCATTTGACTTGCAGAATTCTTTTTATTATTA
>NW_016819032.1:1266112-1311845 GCF_001698545.2 Rhinopithecus bieti
ATGTGTCTTGGAGTTGCTCTTCTCAAGGAGTATCTTTGTGGCATTCTCTGTATTTCCTGAATTTGAATGTTGGCTTGCCTTACTAGGTTGGGGAAGTTTTCCTGGACGATATCCTGCAGAGTGTTTTCCAACTTGGTTCCATTTTCCCCGTCACTTTCAGGCACACCAATCAGATGTAGATTTGGTCTTTTCACATAATCCCATATTTCTTGGAGGCTTTATTCATTCTTTTTGCTCTTTTTTCTCTGCACTTCTCTTCTCACTTCTCACTTCATTTCCTTCATTTGATCTTCAATCACTGATACTCTTTCTTCCAGTTGATAGAGTCAGTTACTGAAGCTTGTGCATTTGTCATGTAGTTCTCATGTCATGGTTTTCATCTCTGTCAGTTCTTTTGAGGTCTTCTCTGCATTGATTATTCTAGTTATCCATTCATCCATTCTTTTTTCAAGGTTTTTAGTTTCTTTGCACTGAGTACATAGTTCCTCCTTTAGCTCTGAGAAGTTTGGTCGACTGAAGCCTTCTTCTCTCAACTCATCAAAGTCATTCTCCATCCAGCTTTGTTCCGTTGCTGGCGATGAGGTGCGTTCCTTTGGAGGGGGAAATGCGCTCTGATATTTTGAATTTCCAGCTTTTCTGCACTGCTTTTTCCCCATCTTTGTGGTTTTATGTGCCTTTAGTCTTTGATGATGTTGACCTACTGATGGGGTTTTGGTGTGGGTGTCCTTTCTGTTTGTTAGTTTTTCTTCTAACAATTAGGACCCTCAACTGCAGGTGGGCTCCACTGAATTCGAATTCGAGCTTCCAAGTGGCTTTGTTTACCTACTTAAGCCTCAGCAATGGTGGGCGCCCCTCCCCCAGCCTCGCTGATGCCTTGCTGTTAGATCTCAGACTGCTGTGCTAGCAATGAGGGAGGCTCCCTGGGTGTGGGACGCTTCGGGCCATGTGTGGGATATAATCTTCTGGTGTGCCCTTTGCTAAGACCCTTGGTAAAGCACAGTATTAGGATGGGAGTTACCCAATTTTCCACGTGTTGTGTGTCTCAATTTCCTTTGGCTAGGAAAAGGAATTCCCTTCCCCCTTGCACTCCCCAGGTGAGGCGATGCCTAGCCCTGCTTCAGCTCTCACAGGTCGGGCTGCACCTGCGAGCCAGCACTGACTGTCCAACATGCTCCAGTGAGTTGAACACGGTACCTCAGCTGAAAAGGCAGAAAGCACCCATCTTCTGTGTTGCTCATGCTGGGAGCTGGAGGCTGGAGCTGTTCCTATTCGGCCATCTTGGGCGCCCCCCCAACTTGCAGAATTCTTAAGGGTAATTTCATTCCTTGTCCAGACCTGTTTATTTGACAGCCATCTTTGAATTACCTATTTTACCTACCACATCCAATTAATCTCTAGGCCTTTAAGAATTTTCCCTGAAATAAGTCATTAACATCAATTTCTGTCCTTTCTTTTTTTTTAACTGCTACTTGCACATTCTAGGCCCTTTTTCCCATCTGGGATACACTAGTTCCTTTGTTCCCTAAGGGATATTTCTTCTGTCTAGTCTTTCTTTGTTCTGATCCATTCCATATAGTCAAGATCGACCTTCTTTTAAGAGTACTATAATTTTGACACTCGCCACCTTAGTGTTCTTCAGTGATTCAATACTGCCTATTGAATAAAGTTGCAAATTCTTTCTTTGGAATTTATGTTCTATAAATCCTCTCCACTCCACTAACTTCCTCTTTGCTCATTTTATGTGTCCTTTAATGTAGACACACCAGAGAGAAATTTTTACTTCATTACTTTTCCCTTATTTGGCTAAGTTGATGTGAAATAAGAAAAAAATATTTTTAATGCAACTAAGAATTATTATCTTCTTAGAATAGTTTCACTGAAACAAGTTTCAATTTAAAAAATTAATCATTACTTTCAACAAAGAGTTTTGATTCTGTACTCTTGGGAATAGATTTTGTCAATACTTTCTTCAAACTGAGGCCTTCTATTTGTGTTTAAGTACTGCTTCCACTTCTGACAATAAGGAAAATAATTTTATCATTTCAATGTACATGAAAATTCAATTTAATTTTATAAACAGGTACAAAAGAATAGTTTCTTGCAGGACGGCACTACACTTTTTTTGTACTTTCTAGAATAGACAGTATGCTGCATGATTTCTAGTTCAGAAATGAAAAATAATTGAAAGTAATATATTTTGCTCTTGAGATTTGAGAAGGAGCTAATAGTCACTTGATAAATTAACTGGATATTTCTATCAAAACAGTAAAATACTATTGACCAAGTATTTTTTATTAATATCCTATAATTTACAAAACAGCTCAACGACAACTTATAAAATATAAATAACATTTTCTTTCTCTCTTTTCCTTTTCAAATTGGCCATTTAATATATATGTGACTTCATTATAGGTAGCAATTATACAGAGATCTGGTCACAAAGACAGAAGTAGAATTGATAATCTGCAATTTCTAGTCTAGAACTACATCATGAGCTATAGCTGTGCATGCTAGTACATACATCACATGTCCCACTAGCATCTTAAATCTTCATCCAGGGCATGATTTTTACTATTATAATAAGCAGAGGTCATACCAAGGACAGTAATCATGGGTTTCTGTGTTTATATGAATGTCTGGATTTTCCCTTCAGCTCTTTTACTTCCTTGTTGCAGAATGTTCCAAACACAAGCCCAGGATCTGGTTTGTTCACTGTCAGGTGGTTTGTTCTCTCGACTTAGCAAGTCTGTTCTCCTTTAAGGGAGGCTACAACCACTCTATCTAACCTACCTCAGTTTGTCCACTTGACTCCCACTCAATTAGAGAAAATAAATGACCAAATACATCTATATGACCCTTAGTGGACACTACATGCAGCTGAATAATCATCAGCTGAGCCCTGACTAAATTCTTAACTCATAAACTTGCTAAGTGTCACTAAATGGTTATTATTTTAAACCACTAGTTTCTGGGGTCATTTCTTATGAAGCAATATATAACCCGAAAGCAGATTGAAAATTACCTATCAAAATGTAAAGTTACTTAATCATTCACTAATTTCTTTAAAAAGTACTATAAATAGCTGGTAGATATGGAAACATAAGAAAAGATTTCCCTTTCCAGGAGGCAGTGATAAATGAACTGAGACATTTCTCATTTAAGAGGTGAAAATGGGGCTTTTGATTTCTTAGAAGTGAACTGCCTCTGACAGTGTTTTCTCGGCATTGCAATTTTAATCCAATTTGCTAACTTGTTTGGTTCTGGTCCTTTAGGGTTAATAAGGTATACCCTGCCTATGACACAGGTGAAATATGTTTTAAATTATATATATTTTTTATTTTACTTTATTTTATTTTTTTGAGACATAGTATCACTCTGTCACCCAGGCTGGAGTGCAATAGCGCAACTGTAGCTCGCTGCAACCTCTGCCTCCCGGGTTCAAGTGATTCTCTTGCCTCAGCCTTGCAAGTAGCTGTGATTACAGGTGCCTGTCACCATGCCTGACTAATTTTTGTATTTTTATTAGAGACAGGGTTTCACCATGTTGGCCAGGCTGGGCTTGAACTCCTGACCTCAAGTGATCCACCAGCTTCGGCCATATAAAGACATTTATAGAACTTAAAGTTTGTAAAGACATTTACAATTTATGACATATATATAACATAAATTATGTTGTAAATTATAAATGTCTTTACAAAGCTTAAGGTGTCATTATGCTTCCATTTCTATATACAAAATGTACATCATGAATATATCAGTGATTAAAAACTGATTTCCACCATAACCACAACCACTTATATTTTCTTCTGTGGAAAGAAATACATATTCAATGTAAAATAACATTTATATTGGAAGGAAGATTTAGAATTATAGCTAAGGAAAGGCTAATTGCAAAGAAAAAATAAATAATTCACATAAGGTTTGATAAAAAGATGAGAATTCAAATGAATAAGACTCTTGTGGTCAAAACTAATTTTTCAGTGTTCATTGTAGAAGAAGAGTGCTATAATGAATATAGCCTGGGCATTGTGGCTCAGAATTTATGACTTCAAATTCTGGCCCCTGCACTCAATAGCTTTTGTATTTGGAAGACATATTTATACCTTCCAAATACAAGTTACAGCCACATATAACATTTTTTGTACATAATTTATTAACTCATTTGAAAATAATCCCTGTGAACATGAATGGTATCTCTGCAGAAAGTCTATGACCTGACAAAATAGGTACCTTGAAGGGCTATATACCTTTTATATGTACACACAGAAGGTGTCCATTAAACAAACAAAAACGACAAACAAACAAACCTGTTACTCCTTTATATCCATGCCATATATTGTTCCCTGTATTCCTCCTGTGCTGTGAATGAAGAAAAAAAATAGACATGTTAGCCATCTTTTACGAAGCTGCAAATTTACTTAAAATGTAATATAAAATTTGCATTGAAAGTTGCTTCAATGCAATTAAAGTTTAATAATGTTAGAGCACTTACTTATTTTATGACGTTTTTTAAATATTAAATGATGGTTTATTTCTTTATTTTCAGAAAAAGATAATTGCAAATATTATTGTTGTCTGGAAAGAGTCACTATTAGGGCTTTCTCCTTCCTTTTATTGTTATGAAGCAAACTTTCCCATAAGGTTCTTTTTAACTGGTGATGAGCGATGCTTGATTTCTTTTCTTTTCCTGCTTTGTAACTCAGAAGTCCAATTTTAAATTATGCAATTTTCATTTTAAAACTTTTCACGTTTCTCTAATGATTTAAGTCTATCAATATATCCTGCTTAATTTTTAGCCTAAGGCAGAGTTGTAGAAAACATTATAATTTTCCTGCAGGAGTTCTATTTGATGATGTAGTTCATATAATTGGAAAAAATCATTTGTAACCCTATTTCCATAAACCTGTCTTTGACATTGGGGAATTATATCCAGACATCTTTCCTAGCGAGGCTATACTAAAGGCAATATGCTGTTTTACTGGTTCTTTCTCCTGAACCTGTTAGAGTTCACGGACCACCTGAATTGGAATCAGCCTTAGATCTTTGTTAAAAATGAAGATCCCAGCATCTCATACACTAATTTAGTAGGGCTGAGATGAAACGCAGGCTTTCAATTTTTTAACAAGCATCTTCAGGAGTTTCTTCTGGATATCTGCAATAAATATGAGATACATTGGAAATAAAGTTTCCCCATACGTATGATGTGTACTCATAGACAAAGTAAAGTGAAAAAATGAGGTAATAATTTGATTTTTTTAAATGAAAATCCTTAGTAAAGAGGCATATCTTCTTAGAGGATCGTGCAACTCATTTTATCACAAAGTTGCGACTCTCACAGCCTCATTTTTTCCCTCTATGTGGCCATAGTAATGAATCAGGAGCTCACCAAATCAGTCAAATAGTTGTTCACATTTGGAGGTTTTTAAAATATAACTCATAAATTCTTTGATATCTCTGCCTTCAAAAGATATCTAATACCTCCCTTCTCATGAATGTGGGCTGCTAGAGAGATAGAGAAGAGACGAGGGAGGGAGGGAGGGAGGGAGGGAGAGAGAATGAGAGAGAGAGAGAGAGAGAGAGAGAGAGAGAAGATCTTATGATATTAATTACCTTTTACCTTTGTTCACTCTCACTTATTTATCTGTTGGTCTTTAACATTGTTTATTATTATTTATTTGTTATTGCTAAATATTTACTGTTGGTTTTTTGTTTATTTATTTTGAGACAGATGTTGGCCACAAGTGTTGGACTTAGCTGCAAGCTTGCCATGTCTAAGGTTGACCAGATGGCTTTGGCCAGCCAGTGTACTGTTCAGGTCCAGCAGAGAGGTGGGATCTCTTGCTAACAGCTGGCACCAGCTAGTCAATTAGGCAAATGAGCCACTTTTAAAGTGGATCCCTAAGCCCTAGACAAATCTTCAGAAGACTCCAGTCCTGGCTGACACCTTGGCTGCAACCTTATGAAAGACACTGAGCTGGAACTGCCCAGCAAAACTGTGCCTGAATATCTAACATGCAGAAACTCTAAGAGCTTAAAGTTTAGTATTGGCTAAGCCACTAAGTTTTGGATATTTAGCAATAATCAGAAAACACACTTAGTTATATTCCATCCTAATATTTTAATTATTCCATTTTATGAGAAATTATTTAAAATAGTTACATATCCAATAGTCTAACAATTCATCTTGAAGATTTAAAGTACTGTGGTCCATAGGCCTGTGTTCATTTACCTTACCTTCATCCAAACCTCTTTGTTTTTTCTAACGACTAAACTGCTATGCTTTCTATATACTACAGTACTAAAAAGACATTTTAACAATCATATTATTCAATGAGATTAAATGGAAAATTTGGAGTTTTTCTGATGTATGATCTATGATTTCATTCAACAAATGCTTACAGATACCTACTAAGTGCTAGTCATTCTTCTAGGAGCTTGCGATACATCAAGCAACAAAAGAGACAAAATCCTTGTTCCCATGGAACTTATGTTTCAGTTGGACCAATATGGATTTAAGCTTTTTTTATTTTTTAAGTGGCCTTATGTTAGGAAAATAGAATTACAGAATGTTTGAAAATAAATGAAAAAAATCTATACAATATCACAGCAAATATGTACTGAGGACATACCATGTGTACATAGAAATATGTGTACAGCATAGGCCCTGCCTTCATGTAACCTATCCTGTAGTTTCCACATGAATGCCTTTTGATGAACTCAATTTTTTAAAATGATCTTTGAAAAACTCAAAGTTGCATCAGTTAGACATGTATATCAAAATGATAATGATAAATTAAGATTATAATTTATTTATCACACATCTCTTAACTATTCATATGATGCAATAGGACTGTTTGAGCTCTTCAGACTATTTTGTCATCCTATCACTTTTTAATGCCAGCTCTTTCCCCTAGGAACATTCTACCCAAAGCCCATTTAGGAAAGAATGATAATGTCATAAGGCACATGGGGTTTTGTTTTGTTTTTGTTTTTTGTTTTGTTTTGTTTTGATAACTGCTCCTTGACATACCAATACTGTAACATCAGAAGGAAAGACATCTATTTTTTCTAAGCTGAGGATGATACTGCCTACTATTTTATAGCATTTATATTATAATTGTGTATTTTGGATTTACCACTGACCTAGAAAATACATTTTAAACACAAAATGATGACTAAAACTTACAAATATAAACTACATTTGAAATGAAGTTAACTTTGCAATGGAAATGTAGCTAGGTGTAACTTTTAGCAAGAACAGTTTTTCATGGACTTAAATTTTTTAAATTCATAATTCTTTTTTTTTTAGGTTTTCATAGACCTTTAGAAGTGACTAACTTTTGAGATTGTTAATTTGGTTTAGATTCATGAGTTTACAGATAAATAACCAGAATCCAAGGAATTTTAGCCGAACAGCTATCAGCAGAAAAGCAAGAAAAACCTCAGCCTATGACTCCCAGGCTTTTATTTGGCCTTTTGTTTTCTAAATGGTCTTTTGTGACACCATGGTCTCATCTCATTATTATGTATGGAAAGAAGCAGGCAAATATTCATTTCAGAAGTGCTTAATTTCTCATTTTGTAGAAAACAACTTCAAAATTTAATGTCTTATGTTCTTTATTACCAGTTAGACCAATGTGGATTTACGCTTTTTCATTTTTTAAATGGCCTTAAGTTAAGAAAATAGAATTAAGAATGCTTTGAAAATAAATGAAAAAAAAAAATCTATACAATATCACAGCTCCAAAACACAATTGCTGTTAATTTTATATTTTTACATTCTAGTTTTTAATGTAGTTGTAATGATAGCAAGCATGCAATTATATATGTGTGCTGTGTGTGTTTACTTAATATTTTATAAGATGCCCAAATTGGAGTATTGCAAACACCATTGCAAGCAATACCTTGTATACTGGGCTTTATCTATCTATAGCTATTTTTATTTCACCCGCATTAATTTTGGGGGGTCATTAATAAGCTAAAAGATTTGGGTATATAGGCCCTTGATATATATTTTTATGTTACTTCCCCCAAAAGCCATGGTACAAATTAACCATGCTATTAACAAGAGAATCACATTGAAAACAGATCAACTTTTTCCTTTTTAACCCATCATTGCTTCTCCATCACCGAGTCCAGAGCTGGCACAGAATAAACACCTAAGAATGATTTGCTGAGTGGATAAATAAATATAAAACTACTAGTTTCTATTCCAATCTATTGTTTTTTCTATTGATTTGGGTATTAACATTTAAAAATATTTTGGTTTAATGGCCTGAAGTATGTTATCTCATTGTTTAAAATTACAATTGTTGAACCGGATTATAATGTGTAGTTTCTATATATTTGATGGTTAGTTTCATTTTCTTTTTTTTTTTAAATAAATTCTGCATCTCTCCTTGTCCATTTATCTATCAATGCTTTTCATTTTCAACTGTCATAACCATTTTACATAATGAAGACACTATTTCATATTTTCAGTACCATTTGCATCTTTTCTCATGTTTGTTATGCTTCATTTTTAACCTAGGTAAAAATATTATGCTGCTAAATCTAATTATATTTCTTATTGTGATTTATTCCACTGCTTCTGTATTTAAAATATTTGGAATTTAGGTATTTTCCATATCCTTCTATATTTTCAATATATTATTTAAATTTCCAGNAATATTCATTTCAGAAGTGCTTAATTTCTCATTTTGTAGAAAACAACTTCAAAATTTAATGTCTTATGTTCTTTATTACCAGTTAGACCAATGTGGATTTACGCTTTTCATTTTTTAAATGGCCTTAAGTTAAGAAAATAGAATTAAGAATGCTTTGAAAATAAATGAAAAAAAAAAATCTATACAATATCACAGCTCCAAAACACAATTGCTGTTAATTTTATATTTTACATTCTAGTTTTAATGTAGTTGTAATGATAGCAAGCATGCAATTATATATGTGTGCTGTGTGTGTTTACTTAATATTTTATAAGATGCCCAAATTGGAGTATTGCAAACACCATTGCAAGCAATACCTTGTATACTGGGCTTTATCTATCTATAGCTATTTTATTTCACCCGCATTAATTTTGGGGGGTCATTAATAAGCTAAAAGATTTGGGTATATAGGCCCTTGATATATATTTTATGTTACTTCCCCAAAAGCCATGGTACAAATTAACCATGCTATTAACAAGAGAATCACATTGAAAACAGATCAACTTTTCCTTTTAACCCATCATTGCTTCTCCATCACCGAGTCCAGAGCTGGCACAGAATAAACACCTAAGAATGATTTGCTGAGTGGATAAATAAATATAAAACTACTAGTTTCTATTCCAATCTATTGTTTTTTCTATTGATTTGGGTATTAACATTTAAAATATTTTGGTTTAATGGCCTGAAGTATGTTATCTCATTGTTTAAAATTACAATTGTTGAACCGGATTATAATGTGTAGTTTCTATATATTTGATGGTTAGTTTCATTTTCTTTTTTTTTTAAAATAAATTCTGCATCTCTCCTTGTCCATTTATCTATCAATGCTTTTCATTTTCAACTGTCATAACCATTTTACATAATGAAGACACTATTTCATATTTTCAGTACCATTTGCATCTTTTCTCATGTTTGTTATGCTTCATTTTAACCTAGGTAAAATATTATGCTGCTAAATCTAATTATATTTCTTATTGTGATTTATTCCACTGCTTCTGTATTTAAAATATTTGGAATTTAGGTATTTTCCATATCCTTCTATATTTTCAATATATTATTTAAATTTCCAGTATTTTAATTCTAAAATGTACTTTCATATATGATGTGAGGTAACGGTTTTTACAACAATAATTTTAAAATCATTATTCCTTATTAATCCCTCTTTTGTTAGAATTTGTTAAATTTTACAATTGTAAATAATTAAATCACTACTGCAAATAGTATCTTTTTTACTCATTTTAAATATTTTTATATACCCTTCAGCATATGTTTTAGAATTTTTTTCAGATTCTGTGAAATTTATTCAGATTTTGATTGTAATATACA
The DNA here is from genome assembly GCF_001698545.2 of Rhinopithecus bieti. Taxonomy (NCBI): domain Eukaryota; kingdom Metazoa; phylum Chordata; class Mammalia; order Primates; family Cercopithecidae; genus Rhinopithecus; species Rhinopithecus bieti. Next base: position 1,276,144 of record NW_016819032.1, read on the forward strand.
TCAGAGACTAATTGTGAATACAAAAACACTCTGAAACATTCTTTTATTTTACCTATTTAAGCCTTTTGATATATCTCAAAGTTTGTCATTTTATTTTATGTGAGCCCTGCCAATTTCTTGTTAATTGTGCTTTATATTTTCTTTGGTTAACTTTGATAAAATTTTAATAGCATTTTCCACTTGATAAATTTTAATATATGAAAACATGTTTACTTTTTAATGTTTATCTTCTATCTAGTTATAGAATATTTTATTATCTTCAAATATGATTTTCAGGTAAATAAATATTACTAGAAAGTAGGCAACCCAATTATGTGTAGATATAAAATTTATTTTTTATACTATATTGAGATAATTTTAAAGTCCTATCAATCGTAGTAATGACAGCAAATATTATTTTAACTCAATTTTACTGGAAATGCCTAAAATTCTCCAATATATAGTTCTTGCTTTGCTGTAGGTATTTTCGGTTTTCAATAATTTCCACATTTTTAGGTATTTTTTATAACAATACTCCACTTCTCAATACCAATTTCTGTCTAAATCATGATAAATAAGGTAAAAAGCTTTGGCTAAGGTAAAAGTAAAGTTAGCTACATTATGAAATAATACTTAATATATTGTTTACATCTAAATGGAATTGCACATAAGATGCCAAAACTTATTTCTATGAAATAACTTTAACATAGTATGCACTTTATTATAAGGATTTGAAAAGAACTAGAGTGAATCTTCTTAATATATGGATCCACTGTATATTTATAATCAATACTTTCTTCTCCTTTTGCGACCCGATTAGTTTTATTGAATTTTATTTATTATAAATAAAATCACTACTGTGCAAAAGTAACAAGCAGAATTAGATAGCTAAAGATATCAATCATTAAACTATTCCCTAAAGTTATCTTTATGTTTTTTTCTGGAGAATTTAGAAGGTGTAACACAGGAAGAATGGTAAACTACCATGTGCCATCTCTCAGCCAAACAATCCTCAAAGCACTGTAATCCTGCTCCATTTATTCCCCAACTCCTGTATTATTTTAAGCAAATCCCACAATCCTATCACTTTCTGTAAATATTCTTCTAGTATATATCTCTAAATAATGACTTTTGAAAAATAAACATAATATTATCAAAATAAATAATTGACAAGTCATTAATGTAGTCAAATATTCAGGTTTCTGGTTTTATTTCTTTTAATGTCAAAAGTATGTAAAAGATGGTATTCCCCTCTTCCTTCCTTCCTTTTTTTCATGCATTTTTCTTCATTTTTTAATTGTCTTTTTTATCCTCCTCCTTCACCATCCCCTTGTATTCTCCTTTTACACATTATGATTGGTTGATATGTCTTTTTAAAATTTTAATGTTTATGGTTATATAATATTTTCACATATTTATGGTATTCATGTGATGTTTTGATGAAAGCATGCAATGTTCAGTGACCACATCTCTGTAATTGAGATATCCATCACAGCAAACATTCACATTTCTTTTTCTTGAGAGCATTCTAAATCTTCTCTTCTAGGTATTTTGAAATATTCACTAACTTATTGTTAACTGTAGTCACTCTATTGTGATAGCAAACACTAGATCTTATTTCTTAGGCCTAACTGTATTATTATACCCATTAACCAACCTGTCTTTAAATTCCCTTCCCCACTCTCCTTTCTAGCCTCTGGTAACCACCATTTTACTTTATACCTCCATGAGATCCACTTTTGTAGCTCCCATGTATGAGTGAGAACAGGTGATATTTGCCTTTCTGTGCCTGCTTTGTTTCACTTAACATAATGTCCTTCAGTTCCATTAACTTTGCTGCAAATATCAGGGCTTCATTCTTTTATGGCTGAATAGTAGTCCGTTATGCTTATGTTCCAGATTTCCTTTATTCATTCATCCTTTGATAGACACCTAAGTTGAAACCACATTTTGGCTATTGTGCCTAGTGCTGCAATAAACATGTACGCACTTTATTATAAGAATTTGAAAAAGAATTTCAAATGTTAATTTCTTTTCTTTTGGATATATACCTAGCTGTGGGATTCCTGGATCACACGGTGGCCCTATTTTTAGTTTTTGAGCAATCTCCATACTGCTGTCCATTGTGCCTGTTCTAATTTATATTGCCACCAACAATGTACAAGGATACCCTTTCTTCATATCCTTGCCAGCATTTGGTATTTTCTGTCTTTTTAGTAATAGTCATTTTAACTGGAGTAATATGATACCTCATTGTGGTTTTGATTTGCATTTCCCTGATGATTAGTGATGCTGAGGTTTTTTTTTTTTTTTTTTTCGTGTATTTTTTGGCCATTTAAATCTTCTTTTTGAGAAATATATATTTTTTGCTCATTTAAAAATTGGATTATTATTATTTTTTGTTACTGAGTTGTTTGAGTCCCTTATGTATTAATGTTATTAATCCCCTGTTAGAAGAATAGTATGCAAATATTTCCTCACATTCTGTAGGTTGTCTCTTCATGTTGTTGATTTTTTCATTTGCTGTGCCGAGGCTTTTTAGCTTGATATAACTCAACTTTCAATTTTTGCTTTGGTTGTCTGAGCTTGTGAGGTCTTACTCAAGAAATCTTTGCTCACCTAATGTCCTGGAGCCTTTCTCCAATGTTTTCTTCTGGTAGTTTCATAGCTTAGGTCTTACGATTATATCTGTAATCCATTTTGATATTATTTTTGTATATGGTGAAAGATAGGGGTCTACACTTTTCAAAATAAGTCTTTTATGTGGCCGACTAATATATGAAAAGAAGCGCGTCATCATTGGTCATTAGAGAAATGCAAATAAAAACCACAATGAAATACCATCTCAAGCCAATTAGAATGGTGATTATTAAAAAGTCAGGAAACAACAGATGCTGGTGAGGCCATGGAGAAATAGGAATGCTTTTTCACTGTTGTTGGGAGTGTAAATTAGTTCAACCATTGTGGAAGACAGTGTGGCAATTCCTCAAGGATCTGGAACTAGAAATACCATTTGACCAAGCAATTCCATTACTGGGTGTATACCTAAAGAATTATAAATCATTCTATTATAAAGACACGTGCACACATATGTTTACTGCAGCACTGTTCACAATAGTAAAGACTTGGAACCAAGGATATGCTGGGTATATACTCAAAGGATTATAAATCATTCTAGGATAAAAACATATGTACACATATGTTTACTGCAGCACTATTTACAATAGCAAAGACTCGGAACCAACCCAAATGCCTATCAATGATAGACTGGATTAAGAAAATGTGACATATATACACCATGGAATACTATGCAGCCATAACAAAGAATGAGTTCATATCATTTGCAGGAACATGGATGAAGCTGGAAGCCATCATTCTCAGCAAACTAATACAGAATGAGAAAACCAGATACCACATGTTCTCACTCATAAGTGGGAGCTGAACAGTGAGAAGACATGGACACAGGGAGGGGAACATCACATACCGGAGCCTGTCGTGGGATAAGGGGAAAGGGAAGGGACAGCATTAGGACAAATACCTAATGCATGCGAGGCGAAAACCTAGATGATGGGTTGACAGGTACAGCAAACCACCATGGCACATGTATACCTATGTAACAAACATCTACATTCTGCACATGTATCCCAGAACATAAAGTAAAAAAAAAAAAAAAAAAAGAAAGAAAAAAGAAAGGAGTCTAGTTTCATTCTTCTACTTATGGATATTTTCCTAGCACCATTATTTATTGGAGACACTGTCTTTTTTAATGAATTGCCATTTTTTAATGAATTGGCTACAAACGTGTGGATTTATTCCTGATCGTCAGTCTATGTGTCTGTTTTTATGCCCAGTATTATGCTGTTTTGGTTACTATGATATGTCTTTATGTCTTTTAAACTAGAAAGTCAACTTCTTCTACCACTCCCCTTCCCCAGTGCCTTCCTCTCCCTTTCTCTGTCCTGCCATTACCATTTGTTGAAGAAAGAGAGTTCTTGGCTCTCTAGGGTTTTCCACAATTTTCCGATTGAGTTTCCAAATTTGTTCATGATCTGTTGCTTTCCAAATCTAAAACATATTGGAATATGGTCTCATCTTTCTGAAAGTATAAACTATTACAAATTGAATAAGAAATTTCTAAAGGTAGAAGTAACCTTAAAGGTTATGTAGCCTACTTTTAAGTTCTTTCATGTACTCCTCATGTTTTGAGCCATCTCAACATTTTGGTTTTGTTTTGCAAATTTCCACTTATTTATCTACACTCATTGTAAAGTTCGCTAAACATTACTGAAGCTTAGGTAGAGTGAAGTTATGTACCATTCCATTCCCCAAACTTATTTTAAATGAAGGGATATTTTATCAAGCAAATATGTTTAAGCAAACTCCCCATATGGGACACTGAATGACATTTGAATGTAGTTTGGAAAGCAATGCTATGCCAAGTATAAGAAGCCAATCTAAAAAGACTACACACTGTATGATTCCAACTACATGACATTCTAGAAAAGGCAAAACTATGGAGACAGTGAAAAGATCAGTGGTTGCCATGGGTTGCAGTGGGGGAAACAGAGGAAGGCTGAATGGGTGGTGCACAGAGGATTTTTCCACATTTAGAGTTATTTCCATCAGCTGCTCTCCTAGAAATAGGATTGTTACATATAAAATGATATGAATACTTTACATTTGCATATTTTTCCAAATTTTACCAATTTAAAACGTCACCAACCGTATACGGTTATATTTTCTTTCACTATCAAAAGTTATTATTTTGTTTACATTACTCATAATTATTGTCCTAAATTTTGTTTCTCTGAGTGCAAATGAAATTGAACTGCTTTCATATATTTGTTTAAAAACCGTATTTTATTTTCTATTTTATAAATTGACTTTTAAGTTACTTTTGTTAATTATCCATTTATTTGTTTTTTTTATTTTTTGTTATCAATATGGATTCAAATAAAATATTTAACCATTTGGTTTTACATTTGTCTTAAATATATTTTTGGTCTTTTGCTTTGCTTGCCTTCTAATTTTATAGTATTAATGTACATATGTTGTAACAGTTATGTAGGCAAATTTGCAGAACATAACCTTTGTGATTTCTTTCTATCCCTTCTAAGGTTAGTAAATTGTTTCTTTCCCCGAGTTGAAAAGAATTCAAATTCTTTTCCTTAGCTATTTTTTTTATTTTATTATATTTTATGTTCTAGGGTACATTTTAATAGTTCACTTTTAATGGAGATTTTAAAATGGTTTGCTAACTATTTTTACAGCAATTTTAGGTTTACAACAGAGATTTTTTTTCTATGCCCCCTTACCCCTACGACCTCTCTCTGGTTACCAACATTCCCCACCAAAATGGTACATTTTACAGTTGATGAAGATACATTGACACATCATCATCATCCATAGTCTATAGCTAACATTAACGTTACTCTTGGTGGTGTACATGCTGTGGATTTGGACAAATGTATAATGACATGTATCCATTGCTAGAGTAGCATACAGAGTAGTTTCACTGCCCTGAAAGTCCTCTGTGCTCCACGTATTCATCCTTCCTCTGTTTCCCCCACTGCAACCTGTGGCAACCACTGATCTTTTCACTGTCTCCATAGTTCTGCCTTTTCCAGAAGATCATATAGTTGGAATCATACAGTATGTAGTCTTTTCAGATTGGCTTTTCTTACTTATAAATATACACTTACATTTCCTTGGTGTCTTTTCATAATTTGATAGCTCATTCTTGATAGCTAATTTCCTTTTAGTATTGAATAATATTCTATTTTCTGGATATACCACAGTTTTTTTTATCCATTCACCTACTAAAGGATGTCTTGGTTACTTTAAAGTTTTGTCAATTTGAAATAAAGCAGCTGTAAACATCTGTGTGTAGGTTTTGTGTAAACATATTTACACAAAATACACTTTATGATATATATATATATATAGTCCTCTTTTACACCATAAGCTGCAACTGCCAGATTGTATGGTAAATACCACTCTGAATTGCTTCTATATACAGGGAGGACCTGGAGAAAGTAGAAAAACCAGAAACATTAAAGAACATGTTCTGAGAAGCAGAGAGAACTTTCACCACTAGAAAGGACTTGGGAAAATGAGTAGTTATAGCCAGTAAAAGGTGGAGAAGCAATTCTCACTGTTTACAGATTTACATACACAGCCTTTGAAGGGTCCAGTAGGTCCAGTGAAATTGTTGTGTTGATTGTGAAAATAAATTACTGTCCTGGAAACTAGGAATTCTGATGCTCATGATAGAAGCCTGCCTGCTCAATACTTCCCTGGAAAAGCAATTGGAAGAAGTATTATTTGAAGTTGGACACACACATACACATATACAATTAAAAATTACACACATATGTATATGTAATACTTTACATATATATGCATTTATAGATGTGATAATTTATATATATGTGATTTTATACATACATGTAACTTTATAAATATAGACATATATGTAACTTTTTTTTTTCGTTAAGGAGAATATAGCTAGCAAGCCTAACAAAGAGGCCTTGAATCCCATCCTTCTCCTCATTCTTCCTGGGAGTTGAGTTGAGACAAGGGTAGTGACTCAGACTAAAGGAATAAGAGGCCTTTCCTTACAACTTCTGACCTTCATTTCCACTACACACTGGATGCTCGGGCCTGGACTTTCTCTCATGCACCTGAGAACTTTTTACATGTCCCACGTGGACCCAGGTCAAGAATGGTCTTCTCTAGGCAGTGCCTGGAAGAGGACTGGGAAAAACAAACAGAAAAACTGCTATAAAGCCATCCTGTGGGTGCTCATAGGCAATGTGATTGTTTACGTGAGTTACACACATTTATTAGCAATCATACAGCTCTTTGGGAACTTAGCATGTGGGGCAAAAAGCATTGATCTGAATGGCTCTGACAGATGTAACATCTCTAGTCAAGGACACAGGAAAGTACCACTCAGGTTTATTTTATTTTATTTTGCTAATTAAAACTTATTAGACTTATGTGTATAAAAAATAAATAAATAACCTGAATAAATAAACGCCATCTGCTTAAAATATTGCGTTTATTTCATTTAATGAGACATAAGTAGGAGAAAAGTCAATACAAAAATGGAATTCATTGAAATTTAAAATCTTGGTGTATAATATTAATTGGCATTTGGGCAGCTTTTCTCTTCATACTTTAGGAGTAAATGGAATGAGTGCGTGTGTGAGTGTGTGTGTGTATCTTTTTTGAGAGGGATTACTGCTTTTATCTCACTCTCACAGTGTCTATAGCTAAGATGTTGATTGCTTGCTTTTGGCTTTTTCTTAATTTGCATAGGCACAAATGTGGTCCATACATTATCCACACTCTATCTAGAGCAGTACAACAGCCACTTCTGCTGATTTTGGTATCTCTCGCCTTCAACTGAGACTTGGTGAAGCAACAAGAATCCTTCAATATAAATTGGACAGCAAAGCTCCTCTACTGAGAAGGAAAATGACTACTGGCGAAAGTCTAATTAGAATTCTAAATTACAGGCTTCAGAATTCTTAATCACGGGGATTTTCTCTGCTTAGTTGATCTCATTTTTTTGTAACATTTAAAGTCAAACACTGTGCTCCCTAAAAGCAAATATATTCACTCTCACCCACACAAAACTCAGCAGCCTTCACCTCAGATTTTACTCTCCCATCATTTCACAGCTGAATGCTGGCTCGTTGCTCTCCGCAAATCATAACACTCTGCTCTCAGAACTTTATTTATAACTCATGCTCACCGTGATGACTTCTCTGACTATAGATAGGGTGATCAGGAGATTTATCATCCAAACTGGGACACTTTTAAGAGTAATAAAAGTGCTATTAATAGTTATACCAGGAAAAGGCAAAATTCGCAACTGTCCCTGGCAAACCAAGATAAATGTTCACTGTGACTACAACCCCTAATCATTCCATAAACCCTAAACATCATAAACACACATAAACAAATACAAATATATACAAATATTCTCTCTCTCCTCCCTCCCCACATATATCTCCACCTGTTACTCACTAAAACATTGATTTTGCTGAAGACCCAAGGAAATTATTTCAAAATTTAAATGTATGTCTTTCCAACTACCCCCTTTACCCAGGGACTAACTTTCTGTTTGCTCTTTGGTGACCACTGAATTCTACTGTGCTCATTACCTTTTGGCTGAGCCTTTCACTGCCTTGTTTATTCATAACTGAAAGGGTTTGGAGGAATGAAGGACTCTGGGTAAAGGTGAAAAGTCTTTTTATTATGCTGAAGGCCTAGGGGTCAATAGGACAGAATTGACCAACAAGAGTAATGATCAGTCTGATTGGCCAGGGAAAGGCCATAGAATAGTGTGACTCTAGGAAAGCAAGTTATTAAGTTCAGAAAAATCAGGTGGGGAGAAGGTAATACAGCTCTAGGCTGTTCTATGTGGCTATGCAAGACTGCAGATTCTATGAGTACCAGCATCGTTAACTGTTGAACACTAATGCAAGGTTGTCGCATGCTTTCTATTTATACTTTAAGATGCGTATGAGTGTCTTTTCAACTCTTAGTCCTATGACGAAGTAACCCTGTGGCTTGCTTGTGTGTTCACCCTCATGAGCTAGTTCAGGAATCATTATGTTGTCTTGCATGAAAGGCCTCTCATGCTTTAACCAGAAAGTTTGCTAGAGATTTTCTAAATTTGGAAATGAATTCACAATATTTACTCATGTGTTATTTAAATGTCTTGCAAACATTCAGCTGAATATTTTTGGGTTTTAGTAGGATAAATAAATGGCTTCTATTACATAAAGGAAAACCTGTAGTTGGAAAATAAGTTTGATTTACAATCATTCACAAATAAAATGGACACTGTTTTAAAACTGTTTTAAAGTCATTTAAAAGTTTAATTAATTTTTGTTTGTTTTTGTTTGTGTTTTTTTTTTTTTACCAATGGTGCTAAGAGATGGGTCGGGCTTACCACAGATTTTGCTGTTAATGTATCAATATAGGAGCAGTTTCCTTTTCATTCTTATTTTCTCTCCTTTTATCAAACATATTTATCTCTGGTGGAAGATACCACCTAAAACCATAAACTACTCATTACTAACAAAATGGCCTAGGAACTTGGAGTAGGAAGAAAGTTTGGATAAGTAATTTAGATAACTCGATTATTTTCTACCTTTTGTTTTCAAATTAATTTTTGTTATTCCTTTGTGATTTTCCCTATTCCATTCATGACTCTTATCCAAATAAATTTCTAGTCAAAATATTGGTCACTTTTGAATGTCATATCCTTTGGTGTGTGTACACATACACACACCACATACACATGTATGTGTGATGTATGTGCATATAATTATGACAGTTTCCTGTACGATTTTGTATCATTTCATAGAATGTATGATTCTAGAGAACAGCAATGGCATTATCTTTTTCTCTTTCCTTGGTAACCTCAGAATGTTTCCAACAATCAGGATCATGTGGCCGTGTCTCAATATGTGTTCAAGAAAGAGTTGTTTAGTAAATAACCACTTTGCTTGTTTAACAACTTTGCCTACCATAAAAAAGTAAGCAAGGTGCAGAGTTTTTGTTGTTATTCTTTGTGTGCTTTTTAATCAACTTGAATAATATCAAATAAAAAGTAGGAATTGTCTCTCTATATCTCTGTACCCCGAACTTGTTCTATGTATATTTAAATATTAGCAACTGATGAAATACTAAAGAATTTATTCTAGAATCATAGAGACGATATAACGGTTAAAAATAAGATCGACATAACAAAGCAACACTTAGTTTATTCGTGTCTGTATGTGATGGAAAGCTATCTGCTATAAACTCTTTCTTGCTGTCAAAGCAGGGTAGGGATGAAGAGAGAATATTCCCTGCTTTCTGGAAGGCACAGGAGATGTGCCTCTCTAAGTGGTTCTCTGCTCATGTACATTCTGGAACAGAGCTGGTAATCAACACTGATAGATACAAGGACGTAACTGGTCTCAGATCAACTTTGCAAGGTATTTGGCCTAAGAAAGACTACTAATCTAAAAGTACAGTTCATTACTCCTTATCAATACCAAAAAAATACAGAAAAATATATTTTACAATATTCTAGATTTCATATACATATAAAGAAGAGTCTTTGGAGATAGGTCAATGAGTAAATTTCTTTGGAGACCTTAAAAACTTTTTCAAAACTTTCTACTGGTATGACTAAAGGACAATTTTGCCTAGAGACTGGGGGTAGTTTTATGATGATATTTAACTCCCTTTAACCATGCACTTCTGTGAATCTCTCAAATGGTTGTGTATATTAAGCATAAATGCAGTATGATACTTTTCATTTTGTACATATATGTGTAGATTCATGCACTAAAAACACTTTAAGGACATGTAAAATCTGTATTATGTTTTTCTTCCGAAGCATCCTGTTTCTTTAAAATAACAACAGACCGGTAAGATGAAGGTGAAATTGCCCAAATCCAAAATTAGGTGAAGTTTATTAAGCAAAGGTATACAAAAGACATATAAAAACATAATGACTGAAACTGATTTATGATTTTCTAAAATTATAAATGAGTATATCTATACCTTTAATACGTCTGGAGACTGATAAACACAGCTGTCTGTAATGAGAAAGATTACATCACTTTACTCTAAATAACCCTTCTAATGAGAAATCAGGATTAAGTTAAGTCTGAGGAAGGAATTTGTATTTGCCTTGAGAATTTCAAGCTGATCTCCCCTGGGGAGAATGATAGAGCATTAAGAGATTTTAACTCAAAATGAGGTTATGGGATTGTAAATTGCTGACAGATATTTAGTAAATGATTTAGTGTTTGTGTTTACATTCTATCTTAGAAAAGATTTTGACATTTTTGGAAAACTGAAGACATGTCTTCAAAACACATTTAGCTAATCCAAGTGAAGTGTCCAAAGAATGAGAGAATGAGCAATTAAATTTATATATTTGAATTATACATTAAAATTTAACAATAAACCTTTACTGTCTGAAGCAAGCCTCAGTCTTTAGTATTTTAGTGCCATGCAATTAACTTATTAGTATCAATGAAGGAAGTAGTGGTAATATCCTTGAGCAAATGTTAAAATTCACAATATCAGGCATATTAAAAATACTTCTATACCTCTCCTCATTTCTGGAGGAGACCACCATTATACAAAATCCAAGAGGATTCTTTTTCAGGTGATTTAGCATGCATTCTTCCTGAAAACATTCAGAAATTGAGGAATACGTATGTAAGGTATTGTGCTTATTGTACACCCAGCGGGAGTGAGTAGAGTAGCTCATGTCCAGCTAACTCTACAAAAGGTAGCTCTCTGGCGAAGATGGATGAGACTGAAATTGATAACACAACTTACTCCATTTTTCCTCTTGAAGCTTTTATTTTCATTGTGACTCCTACCATCATACACAGGCCCTTTCTCTTCTTTGTGATAAACTCACACAGCTGGCAAAAAGTGATTCAGGCTTCATTAGAGAAATGCCACCCAAAGGGTCTCTTTCAAAAGCTTTGTGTTTTTCAGCTGGAGACAAGACTGAATGCATCATGGTTTCTATGGCCCCACCATCTGTAGCCCAAGATAGACGCCACTGTCATTACAGATATTGCAGGAAAATGTGCTAGTTTTTACTGAGCTGCCTTGTGGACCAGTGTCACTGGGGAATATCACAGCCTGGTTTATGGGAGGCTGTCCTATTTTATATGCAGGTACATCATAAAAAGCTTTATGCTTGGGAGCCTAGCTAGAAATACAGCACTTTCCACCCAGCCAAGATTCGCCTTTTTATTTCTTCTATAGGAAAAGTAGCTCACCATTTACCTTTTCATGTCCATTTCTAATTCAAAATACCCTTTTCTCTCAGATTTCTAAATCTGAAACCCTCTGTGGGTTTGTGTCCTTCCCCTTTGCTTCTTCACATACATTTTCTTCTGCCCTCAAACCTGTGCAATTAACTTGTGTCACCTTAAAAGCCTTTCTTACAGCACATTGCTCCAGCTGTTGAAGCATATGTAATTACATCCCACCCTACCTGTCCTGGGGCATGCTAGTTTCATACAATTTTCATATCACTCTTTTTCATTATTCAGACAGAGTGAAATTTTAAGGACAGTGTGATTAGGCTGAAATCGGAACTATTCAAGGTTTGGCATTGTGTGAAAAAGCAGGCTCTTTCCTTCCTTACCGAACTAAAAAGCTATTGTTAAAAAAAATGGTTCAATCAGCTTGGCCCACGCACTGGTCACATATTCAGGACCATCACTGCCAGCCCTTTTCATGGACCCATATTAAGGTATATTAGTATTTTCATGGAGCTTAATCTAGAGGAAATGGTGTTAATGATGAAAGAATATTATAGATTTATATAGATTCTGTCTGCAGAGTTTTGTCAATAAGAACCAAGAAAAACACATTGAAGTAATGTGAACAATACAGGCATTTATGCAAATTATTTCATTGAAGTGCTTAAATAATATTGAACGTCATTAAAAAAAATCATTGTACAAAGAGAGGAAAAGGATTAAAAAGCTTAAATAGTTGTTCTCTTTTTACATTACGTCTAAACAAAAGTCTATAAAGCAGACATCACCATGGAAAACAAATTCAATCTATTTTAAATTAGTAACTATTTCCTTAACTTCTTAATACTCGAACCCCATAGTTCCTTAAGATATACAGTGGTTCACTGTAATCAATAAACATCTTATATATTATTTCTTCATGAGTAAATTGGACTGCTGGAAACATAAAATTTATAAAATCTCTGTGATTTTGACAATTCCATTTATTGCCCCTGACTGTAAATAGAATTGAACAATCAGTGCAAAGCCTCTAATACTATGACATGTCTCTCATATGCAAGTCTATAAACACCATTAATTTGTCACACAATCTTATTGTTTTTATCAAATTATTAAGTCCATTAGTGTGTCACATCTAGTTATCAGAAAAATTAAAAATGTGTTGAGCTTCCCCAAGGACAGAATACAAGCTGTAAAGCATAAGAAAAGCCAGGCATAGAAGAGGTGTGTAAATATGCATTTGTTATGATATGGTAAGATTGCACGTGTGTGAGCAAATATAAACGATTTTTGGACTTCTCTGTGTTCTTCTACTGTCATCTGCTATTTTTTTCCTCCTTAATTAGAAAAAGTAGCAGAGGAATGACTACTTAAAATTCTAATTGCTAGTTAAAATTACAGAGTGCATTTGAGTGCATGTCATTACAAGTTCCTTCTAAACAAAAGTTACAGTCACAAATAAAAATGTTCATTCACCAGGACTAGAATTTTATGCTCATGTACATTTTAGTTCTTTTGCTTGATAGATATATAAATCTGTTTGAGAATCTAGATCCATGTGGTAAAAATTAAAACAAATTCCAAATGTTGTAAGGGGTTTGGGTCAACAAGATCTGTTGTCTATTACTTGCAGGTGTGTAAATTAGCACAACAAACTTGGAAAATAAACTGGTATTATCTATTCAAACTGAAGGTTTATATATTCTTGGACTGAGAAATTCCAATTCTCATACATTGCCTTAAAAAAAAAACCCTCTTGCATGAGTGTACCAAGGGATGGCCTATAAATGTTTATCATAACATTGACTGTAATAGAAAATCACTAGAAAATAACTATAAAGTCTACTGGCCAAAGAATATATAAATGAATATTTAGACATATTTATATAATAGCATGTTACATGCCGGTGGAAAGAAATTAATTACAGTAAATGAAACGACATGCTTGAATCACAAACTTCAATATTGAGCAAAAAAAAAAAGCAAGTCTTAGAAAAATACAGATAGTATTACTGTATTTTATTTATTTACAGATATAAAGCTAATCAAAACAAAGGTTATATATCAGTTGGTGACACATATATATTTGCTAAAAGTACAAAGAAATGCAAGATAATGATCTAGCCTCTAATTTAGGAGCAGTGGTTACTTCTGAGGGAGATGGGATTGAAGAAGGAAATAGAGGCATTTGAAGGTAATGATAGTGTTTACTTTCCTCAAAAAGATGATGGGCTCGTGAATGAATACTCATTCTCACTCTTCAGATTATGGAGATACACTATGTAAGTATAAACTCACACACTTTTATATATTAGATGTATTTTAAAGTAAAAAAATAAAATAAAGCAATTGAAAAATTATACTTATTCTTTAAACTTTGGGTCCGATATCTCATATCAGCTTCTGATTTTTGCTTGGGTTCTCTATAAATGCATGCTCTCTCTGTTTAACACTCTGGCAACTGTTCCTTAGATTGGTATTTACCATAATCTTCCAGTTCTTGTTACGATTTGAAAGACTGTAGCAGTCAACAGGAAGGGTAGTACTGGAATTACAGACAAGACAATCAGACTTTCTCGCCCTCTACACATACTGCCTTTGAAATGTTCTTTGGTTTTTTTGAAGTACTAATTTTCTGTACCAATTTTATTAATAAGAAATATTCTGACTGTGCCATATATGCAAGTCAAAATGAAGGGAAAAGTTTTGTACGGGATGTAAAATTGATCGATGTGTTATGGAGTACTCTTTTGATTTTTTTCTCTGAAGTTTAACAATATTCTACATTTCTATTAAATAAACTTGCTCAAATTAATGAATATGTTGTTCTTTTCACTTCTGCTCACTGGCATGTTTTTTTTATTTTTTTTATTTTTTTTAGTTTAAAGATGTGGAACACAAACATTTTGATTCTTTGCTGTCACAAACCACTCAACTTTTTAAAATTGGCACTTCTTAAAGCACCTCCATTTTCACACATATTTTGAATAAAACATTCTAACTATTGTCAGAATGGCGTGACTGCTACGAGATGGCTATATCTTCAATATGATGCAATAAATCTGCTGACAACCACTGTAGTGTGCAGGCTACTGGAGAATGATGGTGAGTGACAGAAAGATTCAGATTCCATGAAAGCCCCAAGGAAATTCAGCCAAAAACATGCCTCGATATCAGTTGTTGGACTCTTTGTGATGTGTTTTGTTGTTCGACTTATTTTCCTTTAGGACCTCAGTAGACACTAAATACATATTAATTTGTTAAAAATGTATTTGAAATAACTAATACCACTTAAAATATAGTATGAATAAGTTACTGCCGTGACTGTTCCTTCTGAGGAAAGACTGAATAAACAGTGAGAATTAAATTTTGAAAGCACACTTTACCAAAAAACATTTCAATGCTTTTGGATGTGTGAGAGGAGCCAGTTATGGATATATTTAGCAGATAATTTGTTCTTACTAATTATTTCTTCCCTTATCCAGTTTGTAAACCATGATAATTTTTGTAACTATTATTTTCTGAGTGCTTATATGTTCCAGCACCATTCCAAGCACTTAATATGCTTTATTATTATTTTTTTTTTAATTAAGACAGGGCATCTCTCTGTCACCCAGGCTTGAGTGCAATGGCATGATCATAGTTCATTGCAGCTTCAAACTCCTGGGCTGAAGTGATCCTCCTGTCTCAGCCTCTGGAGTACCTAGGACTATAGGTGCACAACACCATGCCAGGCTAATCTACTTTTATTTATTTTTTTGTAGAAGTGGGGTCTCTCTGTGTTGCCCAGGCTGGTATCAAACGCCTAGCCTTAAGTGATTTTCCTGCCTTGGCACTGGGATTACAGGTATAATATGCATAATTAAATTAATTCACAAGCAGTACTTTAAAGTAGGTTATTAACCTCAATATATAGATGAGAAAACAGAGTAGTTAATTTAAACAGTTCTTCAGGGATTATACAACCAAGGTTTGGATTTTAACACAGGTCTGTTGGACTTCACAGTTTATATTCTCTTTTAAATGGCTTTATTGATGTATAATGGACATACCAAAAAAACCCCAAAACTTACACATATATTTAATACAATTTGATAGGTTTGAAAATTTATATTCTTAACTACGTTCACTATAGTATTCTCATTAGCTTCCCAGAAATTTCCACGCTGTGATTTTTCCTGTTAAGATTAATCTCTTTCTTAAATCAAATTTTTGAGAAGTCCAATCAATTAATCTAAAGCAGAATTCCCTTAACCAGAATTTGTTGTTGTTGCTGTTATACACTATCTAGTCTCTCACTGCTGATGTTTTTCAACATGTATTATCAACACATGCTATGCTGACCTACTTGGTTGCCATTCAGTGTTCAGTCCTTGGTTCCTTTGTAATCTGACTTTCAACTCCATCTTTTTAAACTGAATAAACACTGTGCAATGTAAAAATGAACTTGCTTTGAGAAAGAAGAATTCATTTTAAGATAAAAATGATTGTTCTGTGTATTTCTTTATAATATTAAGGTGTCGATATTAATATTCCATGCCAATGAAAACTAAATCAGTAAAGTCACCAATTAACTTTCAGGCATGAAGTCTTCTCATTTTACTCAACCTTTTTTCTGGGATTTACATACACTGACTACTTTTATGTGTTAGTCTTTGATCACCTTGCTCTGTCTGTCTGAAATATCTTTGCCCCAACATTATCTGTTCTAACCCTATTTGTTTTTTATTATGTTCCAATGTTTTCCCTGATTCCTCTTAAGAAAAGTTATTTTTTTGTGAATCTATTATAACAGCATATTTTTTTCTGAAATAATTCTTTTGTATCCGCATTGATGCTGATTTTTGCCACTGAAAAGAAAGCTTCAAATTGTCAGAAATTGTTTTACAGCCATTTTGTTTTCCACTGAGACTATCACAATAGATAGCACATGTCAATTTTCAACAAATATTTGTTAATTGAATCATGGTTTTATTATAGTATTTTGCCTATTATTAGTAACTTGACCAAAATAAAATATTTGCTGGGAAAAGAATAAAAGTGGTCACTAGTTGTTTAAGTAGCTATTATCAGTGTAAGTATGCTTTTGTCTATCTAGCTCATGGTCATGGAAATGATACAGGAGCTAATCAAATAGTAATTTAGCTTCCCATCATCAAAAAAAAGCCTATGTACATCTTCAATGAAATCAAATCAATTGAAAATAATATCCTTCTTAGAGTGAAAATTTGTCACCAGCCATGTTTTATATAATCTTGAAAAAATATGCTATTTGATGCCATTTAGAATCAGGATAGAAGTATTTAGAATGCAAATTATAAAATTTCAAGGACTCTTTTTTTCCTAGCGCACGTGTAACATTTTCTGTGAATATATTATTGATTTTTCCAAAATAAAAACAATAACATATAATGCAGTGCACTCTCAATTCATGGTTTAGAGTGTTTGGAGATCTGAGGATGTAGTTCCTCCATAGGAGCCTTGAAGTGAGTGCTGATGTTTCAATTAGTGCCAATTCACAGCCCATGAGAGCTGTGGAGAGCTACCATCTGGTGGCCTACTACACACAGAGAAGAGATGAATGTCTCATGGATATAACTAACTTCCTGACAGATAATTTCCGTGTGAATAAATCCTTAGAGCAATTCAAGTGTGTATTTATTTCAGCTTTTTATTGGAATAGATGAGACAGGTGAACAAATATCCATTAAGGAGTTACTGCCTTTCATGGAACTTATGATGACAAGAAGGCAATATAAGGTTCTCAATCATGCACAGAAGAATTGTGCAGCATGGTTTTAAGAGGCCCAATAGCACATTTGGACAGAATAAATGTCTGTTGTTCTCTTAGATTAATATTCCAAAAATGGAATTTAAAGCCCCAAATTGTGTGGATTTATTTTAAAGTGCAGCTATAAAGCTTCCCAAAGACATAACCCAGCCAACCAGGAAGGCTCTGTGCTAGGAATTTTGTGGCTCATGCTACTCGAGGATGAATATGGAAATATGGTATTAGACAGCTTGCTGTCAGTTTCTAAAAATCATTATACCCACAGAAACTCCATTTGGCCCACCAAATTTGCACTTTCCCAACTCATATTTCCTAGCATCACTTCTGCTTTTCTGATTCACATTATGAGGCTAAAGCAAGTGCTTGCAAGAAAAGTAGAATCTATCTCCTCAAAAATACCAGTTTCTTTCAAAATTGAGTTATATGGGAAAGGAAATGAGTGGATGACTATATTTAATTAAATTTTCTCAGACTAAAGCCTGAATTCGATTAAGCCCACTGACTATTTAGGTTATCAGCACTTGAATTAGCATTTGTTTTCTATTTCTACACTAAGCTTCAAAATAAGCAAGTGGACATAATCATCATTTACTGAGTACTTATTAAATAATGGACATTCTGCCAAATCATTATATGCATTTCTCATCATGTTAAAAACCTACCTTCTCTATTTTATGATACGAACTTGCCCAATGTCACCAAGGGGGAAATAGCTGAGCCAAGGTTCAAATCCATTTCTATCTCAGATGTCTGTGATAATTAATAGACATTATGATATTTTTCTTAAAGGTTTATATGTGTAAGCACTTATATATTGCATATGTTCAAAGACACTGCATCATCTTTCAGGTCCTCTCCACACATTTAATTTATTCTGGTAAATGAAGTGATGATAGTTTAATCAGTAATATTTGAAATTTTTGTATGTATACATGAAACCATTCAGAACAAAAGTAGATTTAAATACAGGCTATCCTCTTATACTAAAAATTATGCCATTTGTATTATATTTATTTATACTTGTATATCTTATTTATATTTCATATGAATAAATATTATATTTCTATAGAGCTATGTAAATGCATGTAATGGTGTAAAAATTGATTCTTGCTCTGAAAACATTAATAACATAAAGAAACTCTGGAAACCATATTATAAATAGTGTTCTCTGAGTGTTTAGCTGGGCTGAAATTAACTATCACCTTGTTCTTATTGTGTGAGCAGCTATTATTAAAAATTATGACGTATGTACCAGCTGTATTGGAAGTCTTTTTGCATGAAATAGTACTGCTTTCTGAAAGATTCTATAACTTCGTTTTCCAAGAACATATTTTCTTCTATTAAAACATAAGTGGCTCATGCCTGTAATCCCAGTACTTTGGGAGGCCGAGGCAGGTGGATCACCCGAGGTCAGGAGTTCAAGACCAGCCTGATCAACATGGTGAAACCCCGTCTATACCAAAAATACAAAAAATAAGCTGGCATGGTGGTGCATGCCTGTAATTTCAGCTACTCAGGAGGCTGAGGCAGGAGAATCACTTGAACCCAAGAGGCAGAGGTTGCAGTTAGCCAAGATCACACCATTGTACTCCAGCCTGAGCAACAAGACTGACACTCTGTCTCAAAAAAAAAAAAAAAAAAGAAAAGAAAAAAAAAATCTGCAAAGATTTTCCAATACAATAACAAGCTAATGTAAACATTTAATATATTTTTTAACTCATAAAAACACACCAATTTAATGCATATGCCATATCAAGAACGTAAGAATTCAATAAAGGACTATGATAACATTTATTAAAATGGAGGAGTGACATCAGCAAGATGGCAGAATAGAAGGACGCACACTTTCCTTCCCTCATTAGATGCCAACAATTCAACAGCAACACATGGATCATTTCCCTTTGTGAGAAATTCAGAAACTGGTGGAGAGGCTCTTGCATCCTGCGTGAGTGGGAAACTATCCACATCAAAACTAGTAGGTAAAGCTGACACACACACTCCCCATAAATCCTCCACTTGCAGAGTTCTGTATAATTGGGAGAGAATCTCCAGCTCCCAGCTTCTCTCTGCAAGTAAAGAGTTTCTACCTCACATTTAGCACCCTTACATTTCTGGCTTTTTCCCAAAGTTCTGGCTTCGAACTAACTTGTCTCTGGGAGTTGATGAGGCTGACAATCAATTGTGTCTTGGAAACTACAAAGAAAAAAGTGGCACTTTAAAATAGATATGGACCTATGGCTGGCAAGATGGCCGAATAAGAACGGCTCCAGTCTGCAGTTCCCAGAAAGATCAACAAAGAAGGTGGGTGATTTCTGCATTTTCAACGGAGGTACCAGGTTCATCTCATTGGTACTAGTTGGACAGTGGGTGCAGCCCACAGAGGGCAAGCAGAAGCAGGGTGGGGCATTACCTCACCCAGGAAATGCAAGGGATTGGGGAATTCCCTCCCCTAGCCAAGGGAATCCCTGAGGGACTGTGCTCTGAGGGCAGTGCACTCCAGCCCAGATACTACACTTTTCCTATGGCATCTGCAACCCACAGACCAGGAGTTTCCCTCAGGTGCTTACACCACCAGCGCCCTGGGTTTCAAGCACAAAACTGGGCAGCCATTTGGACAGACACTGAGCTAACTGCAGAAGTTTTTTTTTTTCATACCCCAGTGGCACCTGGAATGCCAGCAAGACAGAACCATTCACTCCCCTGGAAAGGGGCTGAAGCCAGGGAGCCAAGTGATCTAGCTCAATGGATCCCACCCCCACGGAGCCCGGCAAGCTAAGATCCACTGACTTGAAATTCTCAATGCCAGCAGAGCAGTCTGAAGTCAACCTGGGACTCTTGAGCTTGGTGGGGGAAGGGACATCCACCATTACTGAGGCTTGAGTAAGCGATTTTCCCCTCACAGTGTAAACAAAACCACTGGAAAGTTTGAACTGGGTGGAGCCCACCACAGCACCACAAAGCCACCGTAGCCAGACTGCCTCCCTAGATTCCTCCTCTTTGGGCAGGGCATCTCTGAAAAGAAGGTAGCAGCCTCAGTCACGGGCTTATAGACAAAACTCCCATCTTCCTGAGACCAAGCACCTTGGAGAAGGGGCAGCTGTGGGTGCAGCTTCAGCAGACTTAAAAGTTCCTGGCTGCCAGCTCTGAAGAGAGTAGCAGATCTCCCAGCACAGCACTTGAGCTCTGGTAAGGGACAGACTGCCTCCTCAAGTGGGTCCCTGACCCTCATGCCTCCTGACTGGGAGACACTTCCCAGCAGGGGTCAACAGACACCTCATACAGGAGAGCTTCAGCTAGTATCTGGTGGGTGACCCTCTGGGACAAAGCTTCCAGAGGAAGGAACAGGCAGCAATCTTTGCTGTTCTTCAGCCTCCACTGGTGATACCCAGGCAAACAGGGTCTGGAGTGGACCTCCGGCAAACTCCAGCTGACCTGCAGCACAGAGGTCTGACTGTTAGAAGGAAAAGTAACATACAGAAAGAAATAGCATCAACATCAACAAAAAGGACATCCACTCAGAAATCCCATCTAAAGTTCACCAACATCAAAGACTAAAGGTAGATAAATCCACCAAGATGAGGAAAAAAACAGCACAAAAAGGCTGAAGATTCCAAAAACCAGAATGCCTCTTCTCCTGCAAAGGATCACAACTCTTCACCAGTAAGGGAACAAAACTGGATGGAGAATGAGTTTGATGAACGACAGAAGTAAGCGTCAGAAGGTGGGTAATAACAAACTCCTCCAAATTAAAGGAACATGCTCTAACACAATGCAAGGAAGCTAAGAACCTTGAAAAAAGATTAGAAGAATTGCTATCTAGAATAACCAGTTTTGAGAAGAAAATAAATGACCTAATGAAGCTGAAAAACACAGCACAAGAATTTTATGAAGTATACCCAAGTATCAATAGCTGAATCAATCAAGTGGAAGAAAAGATATCAGAGATTAAAGATCAATTTAATGAAATAAAGCATGAAGACAAGATTAGAGAAAAAAAGAATGAAAAGAAATGAGCAAAGCCTCCAAAAAATATGGGACTATGTGAAAAGACCAAATCTACATTTGATTGGTGTGCCTGAAGTGATGGGGAGAATGGAACCAAGTTGGAAAACACTCTTCAGGATATTATCCAGGAGAACTTTCTCAACCTAGAAATACAGGCCAACCTTCAAATTCAGGAAATAAAGAGAACACCACAAAGATACTTCTCAAGAGCAACCCCAAGACACATAATCATCAGATTCACCAAGGTTGAAATGAAGGAAAAAATGTTAAGGGCAGTCAGAGAGAAAGGTCAGGTTACCCACAAAGGGAAGCCTATCAGACTAATAGTGGATATCTCTGTAGAAACCCTATAAGCCAGAAGACAGTGGGGCCCAATATTCAACATTCTTAAAGAAAAGAATATTCAACCCAGAATTTCATATCCAGTCAAACTAAGCTTCATAAGTGAAGGAGAAATAAAATCCTTTGCAAACAAGCAAATACTGAGAGATTTTGTCAACATCAGGCCTACCTTACAAGAGCTCCTGAAGGAAGCACTAAACATGGAAAAGAACAACCGGTACCAGCCACTGCAAAAACATGCCAAATTGTAAAGACCATTGACACTACGAAGAAACTGCATCAACTAATGGAGTTATAATCAGCTAGCATCATAATGACAGGATCAAATTGACACACAACAATATTAACCCTAAACGTAAATGACAGACATATAGACCAATGGAACACAACAGAGCCCTCAGAAATAATACCAAACATTTACAGCCATCTGATCTTTGACAAACCTGACAAAAACAAGAAATGGGGAAAGGATTCCCTATTTAATAAATGGTGCTGGGAAAATTGACTAGCCATAAGTAGAAAGCTGAAACTGGATCCTTTCCTTACTCCTTATATGAAAATTAATTCAAGATGGATTAGAGACTTAAATGTTAGACCTAATACCATAAGAACCCTAGAAGAAAACCTAAGTAATACCATTCAGGACATAGGCATGGGCAAGGACTTCATGTCTAAAACACCAAAAGCAATGGCAGCAAAAGCCAAAATTGACAAATGGGATCTCATTAAACTAAAGAGCTTCTGCACAGCAAAAGAAACTACCATCAGAGTGAACAGGCAACCTACAGAATGGGAGAAAATTTTTGCAATCTACTCATCTGACAAAGGGCTAATATCCAGAATCTACAAAGAACTCAAACAAATATACAAGAAAAAAACAAACAACCCCATCAAAAAGTGGGCAAAGGATATGAACAGACATTTCTCAAAAGAAGACATTCATACAGCCAACAGACACATGAAAAAATGCTCATCATCACTCGCCATCAGAGAAATGCAAATCAAAACCACAATGAGATACCATCTCACACCAGTTAGAATGGCAATCATTAAAAAGTCAGGAAACAACAGGTGTTGGAGAGGATGTGGAGAAATAGGAACACTTTTACACTGTTGGTGGGATTGTAAACTAGTTCAACCATTATGGAAAACAGTATGGCAATTCCTCAAGGATCTAGAACTAGATGTACCATATGACCCAGCCATCCCACTACTGGGTATATACCCAAAGGATTATAAATCATGCTGCTATAAAGACACATGCACATGTATGTTCATTGTGGCACTATTCATAATAGCAAAGACTTGGAATCAACCCAAATGACCATAAGTGACAGACTGGATTAAGAAAATGTGGCACATATACACCATGGAATACTATGCAGCCATTAAAAAGGATGTGTTTGTGTCCTTTATAGGGACATGAATGCAGCTGGAAACCATCATTCTCAGCAAACTATCGCAAGAACAGAAAACCAAACACCGCATGTTCTCACTCATAGATGGGAACTGAACAATGAGATCACTTGGACTCGGGAAGGGGAACATCACACACCGGGGCCTATTATGGGGAGGGGGGAGGGTGGATGGATTGCATTGGGAGTTATACCTGATGTAAATGACGAGTTGATGGGTGCTGACGAGTTGATGGGTGTAGCACACCAACATGGCACAAGTATACATATGTAACAAACCTGCATGTTATGCACATGTACCCTAGAACGTAAAGTATAATAATAAAAAAATTAAAAAAAAAACAAAAAACGTAAATAAGCTAAATGCCTCAATTAAAAGACACAAATTGGCAAATTGGATAAACAGTCAAGACCCATTGGCATGCTGTATTCAGGACACCCATCTCATGCGCAAAGATACACATAGGCTCGAAATAAAGGGATGGAGGAATATTTACCAAGCAAATGGAAAGAGAAAAAAAAAGCAGGGGTTGCAATCCTCCTAGCCTCTGATAAGACAGACTTTAAACTAACAAAGATCAAAAAAGACAAAGGGGGCATTATGTAACGGTAAAGGGATCAATACAACAAGAAGAGCTAACTATCCTAAATATATATATGCACTCAATACAGGAGCACTCATATTCATAAAGTAAGTTCTTAGAGACCTACAAAAGACTTAGACTCCCACACAATAATAGTGGGAGATTTTAACACCCCACTGTCAATATTAGACAGATCAATGAAATGGAAAATTAACACGGATATTCAGGACTTGATTTCAGCTCTGGACCAAGCAGACCTAATAGACATCTACAGAACTTTCCACCCCAAATCAACAGAATATACATTCTTCTCAGCACCACATCACACTTATTCTGAAATCAACTGCATAATTGGAAGTGAAACACTCTTCAGCAAATGCAAAAGAACAGAAATCATAACACTCTCTCAGACCACAGTGCAATCAACTTAGAATGCAGGATTAAGAAACTCACTCAAAACCACATAGCTACGTGGAAACTGAACAATCTGCTCCTGAATGACAACTGGGTAAATAACAAAATTAAAGCAAAAATAAATAAGTTCTTTGAAAACAATGAGAACAAAGACAAAACGTACCAAAATTCCTGGAACACAGCTAAAGCAGTGTTTACAGGGAAATTTAGAGCACTAAATGCCCACAGGAGAGAAAAATGAAAGATCTAAAATTGACACCCTAACACCACAATTAAAAGAACTAGAGAAGAAAGAACAAACAAATTCAAAAGCTAGCAGAAGACAAGAAATAACTAAGATCAGAGCAGAACTGAAGGAGATAGAAACACGAAAACCCTTCAAAAAAATCAGTGAATCCAGGAGCCAGTTTTTTGAAAAGATTAACAAAATAGATAGACTACTAGCCAGACTAATAAAGAAGAAAAGAGGGAAGAATAAAAAAGACACAATAAAAAATGATAAAGGGGGTATCTCCACTGATCCCACAGAAATACAGACTACCATCAGAGAATATCATAAACACCTTTATGCAAATAAACTAGAAAATCTAGAAGAAATGGATAAATTCCTGGACACACCCTCTGAAGACTAAACCAGGAAGAAGTCGAATCCCTGAATAGACCAATAACAAGGTCTGAAATTGAGGCAGTAATTAATAGCCTACCAACCCCAAAAAGCCAAGGACCAGATGGATTCACAGCCAAATTTTACCAGAGGTACAACGAGGAGCTGGTACCATTTCTTCTGAAACTATTTCAAACAATAGAAAAAGAAGGACTCCTCCCTAACTCATTTTATGAGGCCAGCATCATACTGACACCAAAACCTGGCAGAAACACAACAAAAATAGAAAATTTCAGGCCAATATCCCTGACGAATATCAATGCAAAAATCCTTAATAAAATATTGGCAAACCGAATCCAGCAGCACATCAAAAAGCTGATCCATCACGATCAAGTCAGCTTCATCCCTGGGATGCAAGGCTGATTTAACATGTGTAAATCAATAAGCATAATCCATCACATAAACAAAACCAATTACAAAAACCACATGATTATCTCAATAGATGGAGAAAAGGTCTTTGATAAAACTCAACAGTGCTTCATGCTAAAAACTCTCAATAAACTAGGTATTGATGGAACATGTCTCAAATAATAATAGTTATTTATGACAAACCCACAGCTAATATCATACTGAAAGGGCAAAAGCTAGAAGCATTCCCTTTGAAAACTGACACAAGACAAGGATGCCCTCTCTCACCACTCCTATTCAACATAGTATTGGAAGTTCTGGCCAAGGCAATCAGGAAAGAGAAAGAAATAAGGCGTATTCCAATAGGAAGAGAGGAAGTCAAATAGTCTCTGTTTGTAGATGACATGATTGTATCTTTAGAAAACCCCATTGTCTCAGCCCCAAATCTCCTTAAGCTGATAAGCAACTTCAGCAACGTCTCAGGATATAAAATCGCAAAAATCACAAGCATTCCTACATCCCAATAACAGACAAACCGAAAGCCAAATCATGAGTGAATTCCTATTCACAATTGCTGCAAAGAGAATAAAATATTTACGAATACAACTTACAAGGGATGTGAAGAACCTCTTCAAAGAGAACTACAAAACACTGCTCAAGGAAGTAAAAGAGGACACAAACAAATGGAAAAAAATCCATGTTCATGGATAGGAAGAATCAATATTGTGAAAACGGCCATAGGAACTTACAGATTCAATGCTATCCCCATCACACAACCATTGACATTCTTCACAGAATTAGAAAAAAATACTTTACATTTCATATGGAACCAAAAAAGAGTCCGTATAGCCCAGACAATCCTAAGCAAAAAGAACAAAGCTGGAGGCTTCACACTACCTGACTTCAAACAATATTACAAGGCTACAGTAACCATAACAGCATGGTACTTGTACCAAAACAGATACATGGACCAATGGAACAGAACAGAGGACTCAAAAATAACACCACACATCTACAACCATCTGATCTTTGACAAACCTGACAAAAACAAGCAATGAAGAAAGGATTCCCTATTTAATAAATGGCACTGGAAAACTGGCTAGCCATATGCAGAAAACTGAAACTTGACCCCTTCCTTACTCCTTACACAAANCTTCGGGAAGCATACACAAGTATCAGTAGCCAAATTGATCTAGCAGAAGAAAGAATATCAGAGATTGAAGATCAACTTAATGAAATAAAGCAAGAAGACATGGTTAGAGAAAATAGAGTAAAAAGAAACAAACAAAGCCTTCAAGAAATATGAGACTGTGTTAAAAGACAAAATCTACGTCTGATTGGTGTACCTGAAAGTGATGGGGAGAATGAAATCAAGTTGGAAAACACTCTACAGGGTATTATCCAGGAGAACTTCCCCAACCAAGGAAGACAGGCCAAAATTCAAATTCAGGAAATAGAGAGAACACCACAAAGATACTCCTCGAGAAGAGCAACACTAAGATACATCATTGTCAAATTCACCAAAGTTGAAATGAAGGAAAAAATGTTCAGGGCAGCCAGAGAGAAAGGTTGGGTTATGCACAAAGGGAAGCCCATCAGACTAACAGCAGATTTATCAGCAGACCCTACAAGCCAGAAAAGAGTGGTGGCCAATATTCAACATTCTTAAAGAAAAGAATTTTCAAACCAGAGTTTCATATCCAGCCAAACTAAGCTTCATAAGTGAAGGAGAAATAAAATCCTTTACAGACAAACAAACGCTGAGAGATTTTGTCACCATGAGGCCTGACTTACAATAGCTTGTGAAGGAAGCACTAAACATGGAAGGAAACAACTGTAACTAGCCACTGCAAAATATAACAAATTGTAAAGACCATCGACACTATGAAGAAACTGCACCAACTAACGGGCCAAATAGCCAGGTAGCATCATAATGACAAGATCAAATTCACACATAACAATATTAACCTTAAATATAAATGGGCTAAATGCCCCAATTAAAAGACACAGACTGGCAAATTGGATACAGAGTTAAGACCCATCAGTGTGCTGTATTCAGGAGATGCATCTCACGTGCAAAGACAAACATAGATTCAAAATAAAGGGATGGAAAAGTATTTACCAAGCAAATGGAAAGCAGAAGAAAGCAGGGGTTGCAATCCTAGCTTCTGATAATAAAAAAAGACTTTAAACCAACAAAGATCAAAAGAGACAAAGAAAGGCACTACATAAAGGTAAGGGAATTAATGCAACAAGAAGAGCTGTCATAAATAGAGATGCACCCAATACTGGAGCACCCAGATTCATAAAGCAAGTTCTTTGAGACCTACAAAGAGACTCAGACTCCCACATAATAATAGTGGGATAAATTAACTTCCCACAGTCAATATTAGACAATGAATGAGACAGAAAATTAACAAAGATATTAAGTCCTTGAACTCAGCTCTGGACCAAGCAGGCCTGATAGACATCTACAGAACTCTCCACCATAAATTAACAGAATATACATTCTTCTAAGCACCTCATCTCACTTATTCTAAAATTGGCCATGTAATTGGAAGTAAAATTCCTCATAAAATGCAAAAGAACAGAAATCATAATAAACAGTCTTTCAGACCACAGTGCAATAAAACTAAAACTCAGAACTAAGAAACTTATTCAAAATCGCACTACATGGAAACTGAACATATGCAGAAAACTAAACCTGGATCACTTTCTTACACTTTATACAAAATTAACTCAAGATTAATTAAGACTTAAAACCCTAAAACCATACACAAAACCTAGGTAATACGATTCAGGACATAGGCATGAGCAAAGACTTCATGACTGAAACACCAAAAGCAATGATAACAAAAGCCAAAACTGACAAATGGGATCTAATTAAACTAAAGAGCTTTTGCACAGCGAAAGAAAGTATCATCAGAGTGAACAGGAAACCTACAGAATGGGAGAAAATTTTATCATGTACCCATCAAACAAAGTGCTAATACCACGAATCTACAAGGAACTTAAACAAATTTACAAGAAAAAATCAAACAACCCTATCAAAAAGTGGAAGAAAGATATGAACAGATACTTCTCAAAAGAAGACATGCATGTGGCCCACAAACATGAAAAAAAGCTTACCGTCGCTCCTCATTAGAGAAATGCAAATCAAAACCATAATGAGATACCATCTCACGCCAGTTAGAATGGCGATCATTAAAAAGTCAGGAAACAATAGATACTGGAGAGTGGTGAGAGTGTACTTAGTTCAACCATTGTGGAAGGCAATGTGGCAATTTCTCAAAGATCTAGAAGCAGAAATAACATTTGACCCAGCAATCCCATTACTAGATATATCCCCAAAGGATTATAAATCATTTTACTATAAATACCATGCACATATATGTTTATTGCAGGACTGTGCACAATAGCAAAGACTTGGAACCAACCCAAATGCCCATCAGTGATAGACTGGATAAAGAAAACGTGTCACATATACACCATGGAATACTATGCAGCCATAAAAAAGGATGATTTCATGTTCTTCACAGGGACTTGTGTTAAGCTAGAAACCATCATTCTCAGCAAACTAACAGAGGAACAGGAAACCGAACACTGCATGTTCTCACTCATAAATGGGAGTCAAACAAAGAGAATTCACGGACACGGGGAGGGGAACATCACACACCGGAGCCTGGTGGGGACTGGGGGCTAGAGGAGGGCTAGAATTAGGAAAAATACCTAATGTAGATGACAGGTTGATGGGTGCAGCAAACCATCAAGGCACGTGTATACCTATGTAACAAACGTGTATGTTCTGTGCATGTATCCCAGAACTTAAAGTACAATCATAATTAAAAAATAAATAAATAAAAATAAATAAAATGGATATGTAGTGCTTCCCACAGCTCCTTCCCTGGCTCACTCTAGTGATAAAACCAAGCTTTCAGCTTCTCGCTGGAAAGAGTTGGAGTACACATTAAGCTTTCCAACCCTTAATTTTTGTGGCTGCTACTTGAAGGACTGGATACTAACTTTTCTGTTTCTAACTATTGACAGGGCCCAACATTTTCTGGTTCCCTATGGTCTACAGAGAGCAAATAAATAGTTCAATAGGTAATACATTTTTTATGAGTGTATGGGCATTTGCTACAGCTCTGCATACATCTCTCTGGCTTAGTGTAGAACGAGTAGGTGATAAACTCCATCTTTCAGCCTCTCCATGAGGATGAAAGGAATTGGTCCACACATCTAGTGCCCCAACTTTTCCAGCTGTTACTTGAGAAACTGGATTTCTTCTCGCATGTCTCTAGGCAATGATAGTGCATAGTATTCTCTAGACTTCTGGGAACTGCTAAGAACAAAGATGTAAGAACAAAGACGTTGCCTAGAAGAACACAAAGTTTGAGAGACACCCAGAATTACTGGCCGGGCTAACTGGTAAAAGTCTATACAAAGTTCTATACAAGGCCAGTTGTTGAAGATTGGGAGAGGTAGTTGTTTAATCTAATGCATAGACACCAACACAGAGAGTCAAAGAAAAAGAAGAAATTGAGATATATAAATAAAGGGACAAGATAAATCTATAAAAACCAAACCCAATGAAATGGAAATATGTAATTTATTCGATGGAAAAATAAAAGCAACTTTTAAAAATATGCTCACTGAGGTCAGAAGAGCAATACATCAAGGAACTGAGCATATCAATTTAAAGAAAATATTTTTTAAAGTACTAAACAGAAATTATAGAGTTGAATAGTATAATAACTAAAAAAATTACTAGAGATGTTTGATAGCAGACTACATCAAGCAGAAGAAAATGTCAGTGAACTTGAAGACATGTTATTAGAAATTATCCAGTCACAGGAACAAAAAGAAAAGGATAGAAAGGGCTGAAGAGAGCTTGAGGAATTTATAAGATACCATCGAGCTGACCAATATTGTATCAGTCTGTTTTCACACGGCTATAAAGAAATACCTGAGACTGGGTAACTTATAAAGGAAAGACATTTAATTGAATCACTGTTCTGCATGGCTGGAGAGGTTTCAGGAAACTTACAATCATGGCAGAAGGGGAAGCAGGCATGTCTTACATGACAGCAGGTGAGAGAGAAGAGTGTGTGAAGGAGGAACTGTCAAACACTTATAGAACTATCAGATCTCATGATAACTCATTCACTATCATGAGAACAGCATGGGGAAAACCATCCCCATGATCCAATCACCTCTCTCCCTGGACAGGTGGGGATTACAGGTCCCTTTCTCGACACATGGGGATTATAATTTGAGATGAGATTTGGGTAGGGACACAGAGCCAAAACATATCAAATATAAAAATTATGAAAGTCAGAGAAAGAGAAGAGAGAGAGTAAGGGGAAGAAAGCTTATTTAAAGATACAATGGCTGAAAACTTCTCAAATCTGGCAAGTAAACAAACATTCAGTTCCATGAAGCCTATGGAATGCCAAACAAGCCCCCCCAAAATTAATATTGAGACACAGTATAATCAAATTGCCATAAGTCAGAAATTTTAAAAATAGAAAGATAAAAGCAACTTGTTACATAAAGGGAAACCTCATAATATAATCTGCAGATTTTGCAGCAGAAACATTGCAAGTCAGAAGAGTATGGGAACATACATGCAAAGTGTTGAGAGAAAAGGAAGTACCAACTAAAAATAATTTGCCCAGCAAAAAACTTGTACAAATGAAGAAGAGATAAAGATTTTCCCAACAAATAACAGCTGCAGAAGTTCATCACCACTAGGCTTGCCTTACAAAAAGTTCTAATGGGAGTTCTTCCAAGTTAAAGTGGAAAGATATTACACAGCAACACAATAGCATAAAGAAATATGAACCTTGGCTGGCAAAGATAAACATATGGAAGAATACAGAATACCATATTACTGTAATAGTGTTGGAAATATCACTTTAATTATAGTATAAACATTAAGATGAAACTATTTTAAATAATAATATTTAAAATCCTGTTAACAGGTACACAATACAAATAGACGTAAATTGTGAGATACTGATAATATATAATGTGGGGGAAGAATATAAAAGTGTAGAGCATTTTGTATGAGAGTGGAGTTAAGTTGTTATCAGCTATAAACAGTTATAATCATAAGATATTTAATGTAAGCCACTAACCACAAAGAAAATACCAATGAAAGTTTACACAAAGGAAAAATAGAAAAAAACAAGGTGTGTTAACACAAAATATGAGACACAAAGAGATTCAACAGAAGAACAAAAGAAGTATGATACAAAAACAGTTAACAAAATGGCAATAGTAAATCCTTCTCCATCAATCATTACATTAAATTCAAATGAATTAAATCCCCAATCAAAACACATGAGTGACTTGAAAAACAAACAAGCAAACCAACAAAAAAACAAAAAAGAAGCCAAGATTCAACTAAATGCTGCCTATAGGAGACTTGCTTTATATTTAAGGACACATAGGCTGTAAATATAAAAATTTCAAACAAAGATATCCCAAACAAATGGCAAAAAGAGATGGAGTGGCTGTATTTATATCAGACAAAATAGGTTTTAAGTAATAACTGTCAAAAGAGACAAAGAAGGACGTTATACAGTGATAAAAGGATCAACCAGGAAGAAATAACAATTATAAACATATATGCACCCAATATTAGAGCACTAAATATATAAAGCAAATATTGGCAAAACTTAAGGGAAAAATAAACAATATAATAATAGTAGGAGACTTCAATTGTTCACTTTTAATGATGGATATATCAACCAGACAGAAAATGAACAATAAGACCAGTGGACTGGAATAGAACAATAGACCAAATGTCCAAATATATGGACAAACTCAATAACAGAATATACATTATTCAAGTGCTCACAGTACATTCTCCAGATCACATGTTAGGAGACAAAAAAGGGCTTAACAAATTTTAAAAGTTTGAAATCATGTCAAGTATCTTTTCTAACTACAGTGGAAGAAAACTAAAACTCGATATCAGAAGAAAAACTGGAAAATTTAATACTAGGAGGATATATAACAATACATTTTTGAATTATCAATGGATCATAAAAGAAATCAAAAGCAGAATTTCAAAATATCTTGAGAAAAGCAAAACAAAAATGAAATATACTGAAACTTATGGGATGCAGCAAAAGCAGTTCTGCGAGGGAAGTTAATAGAGATAAATGCTTACATTAATAAATGAGACATTTCAAATAAACAAACTAACCTTACACCTCACGGAATAAGAAAATGAAGGAAAAATCGAGCCCAAAAATTAACAGAAGGAAGAATATAATGAAGATTAGAGCAGAAATAAATAAAATAGATGATAGAAAAACAATAGAAAAAAATCATTGAAATGAGTTTGCTTTTGAAAAGATACAATTGACAAACCTTTAGCTAAACAAAGGAAAAAAAGTGAAGACTCAAATGAAGTAAGAAATAAAATAGGAAACATTCAAACTTATGTCATAGAAATATAAAGGCTCATAGGAGATCACTATAAGCAATTATATATGAGCAAAATGAATAACTTAGGGAAATGAATAAATTCCTAGAAACACACAACTTACCAAGACTGAGTCAATAATAAACAGAAGGGCAGATCATAGCTATCACTAGTATGGAGTTTGAATCAGTAATCAACAAACTCCCAACCAAGAAAAGTCCAGGACTAGATGGCTTTACTGGTATATTTTACCAAATATAGGAAGAAAAAGTAATTGCAATTCTTCTCAAACTCTTCCAAAACATTGAAGAGGAGGAAACACTTCTAACTCATTTTTTGAAGCCAGGATTATCCTAACACCAAGGCTAGACATAGATACCATAAATATACACACACACACACACACACACACACACACACAGACTAAGATCCCTCTAGAACATAGATAAAAACATTCTCAACAAAATATTAGCAAACTGAATTCAACAGAATTTTAAAAGGATCATACACTATGACCAAGTGAGATTTATCCCTGAGATGCAAGAGTTGTTCAACATGTAAAAATCAATTAATGTGATACACCACATTAACCACAAAAAGAAATTAATACACGTGATTATCTTACTAGATGCAAAAAACCTTGATAAAATTCAACATCCTTTCATGATAAATATATTCAATAAACTAGTAACAGAAGGAAATTACATTAAGTAAAGGTCATATATTAAAAGCCCATAGCAAACATCATACTCAATGGTGAAAACTTTCTACTAAATTAGGAGAAAGGCAACAACCCACTCTACCATTTGATTCAACATAGTACTGGAAGTCCTAGCCAAAGCAATCAGGAAAGGAAAAAAAAAAAGGCATCCAAATAAAAGAAGAAGTAAAATTGTCCCTGTTTGCAGATGACATTACTTTATATATAGAGAACTCTAAAGACTTCACAAAATACTAAGACTAATAAACAATTCAGGAAATTTGGGGGAATTCAGGAGAGTTGCAGGATATAGTATCTACATATAATATAAAAACCAGTTGTGTTTCTATACAATAATAATGTACTGTTAGAAAAGGAAATTAGAAAAAATAATCCCATTTACAATAATATGAAAAAGAATAAAATACTTAGGCATAAACTTAACTAAGGAAGAGAAGGATTTGCACATTGAAAAGTAGAAAACGATGAAAGAAATTAGACAAGAAACAGAAACAAGTAGAAAAAATCCTGTATTTTTTCCATGTGTATGGATAGACTCAATATTGTTAAACTGTCCATGCTACCCAAAGTGATCTACAGTTGCAATGCAATTCCTATAAGAATTGTAATAGCATTTCTTACAGAAATAGGAAAAACTGTTCTAAAATTCATATGGAACCACAAAAAACCTTAATAGTCACAACAATCTTGAAAAAGAACAAAGCTGGAGGCATCACAGTTTTGATTTAAAATGTTTTAACAAACTGACAGTAATTAAAACTGTATGGTACTGGCATAAAGAAAGATACATTGACCAATAGAAGAGAATAGAGACCTCAAAAATAAATTCACACATATATGTTCAAATTATTTTTAATAGGGGTGCCAAGAATATACAATGGGGAAAGGACAGCCTCTTTAACAAAGGTGTTGGGAAAACTGAATATTCACATACAAAGAAATGATACTGTGATCCTACACATACAAAAAAGTCAACTCTGAATGGATTAAAGATGGAAACATAAGACCTGACACTGTAAAACTCACAGAAGAAAACATAAGGGAAACGCTCCAAAACTTTGGTCTTGGCAATTTTTCACAGGTCTGACAACTGAAACACAGGAAATAAAACAAAATTAGTAAGTAGGACTTTATTAAACTAAAAGTGTTTTCATAAAAAGAAAACAATTAATAGAGCCAAAAAGCAACCAGTGGAATTGGAGAAAATATTTGCAATCTACATATCTGATCAGTGGTTAATACAAAAAATACATAAGAAGCTCCTAAAACTCAATAGCAAAAATAACCTGATTACAAAATGAACTAAAGAGTTGAATAAATATTTCCCCAAAATATATAGACACTTAGCCAACAGGTATAGGAAAGGATGCTCAACATCACTAATCATCAGGGAAATGCAAATCAAAATCACAATGATGTATCACTTTCCATCTGTCAAATGGCTATTATGAAAACAATAAGAGACAGTAAGTTTTGGAGAGAATGTGGATAAAAGAAACCACGTGTATGCTGTTGGTGGGGATGTAAATTGGTACAGTCTATGGAAAACAGTACGGAGGTGCTCAAAAAATTAAAAAATAGTACTCAGCAATTCCACTTTAGGATGTTTATCCAAGAGAATTAAAATTGAGATTCTGAATCACCACTTCTATGTTCATTGCACCATTATTCACAATAGCCAAGGTATGAAACAACCTAAATGTCCACAGATAGCTAAGTTAATAGAGAAAATGTCGTATATGCATACAATGACATATCATTCGGCCTTAAAAGAAAAGAAGGAAATCCTCCAACCTGCAACATCACAAATAAACCTAGAGGCTATTATGCTAAAAAATAAATAAGCTAGTCAAGAAGGAAAAATACTGCATGATTCTACTTATATATGAATATTGACTGGGCACTGTGGCTCATGCCTACAATCCCAGCACTTTGGGAGGTCGAGGCAGGCTGATCACTTGAAGTCAGGAGTTGGAGACCAGCGTAGCCAACACGGTGAAACTCTGTCTCTATTAAAATACAAAACTAGCCAGGCGTGGTGGCCTGTAATCCCAGCTACTCAGTGAGGCTGAGGTAGGAAAGTCACTTGAATCTGGCAGTCAGAGGTTGTAATGAGCCCAGATCGCGTCACTGCACTGCAGTCTGGGTGACAGAGCAAGACTCCTTCTCAAAAAAAAAAAAAAAAAAAAAAAAA
>NW_016819032.1:1312160-1370361 GCF_001698545.2 Rhinopithecus bieti
AAAAAAAAAAAAAAAAAAAAAAAAATGGAGGGAGAGAAAGCAACAGAAGTAATCATTATATATATGTATGTATCTGGAAGAGTAAAACTCACAGAAGTGAACAACAGAATGATGGTTGCCTGGGACCGTGGGGAGGGGAAATGGGGAGTTGTTAATCAAAGTGTATAGAATTTCAGTTATACAAGATGAATTAGTTCAGGAGATCTGATGGGTGACATTGCATCCTATTCCTGAAATAATGCCACTTGATAATTTGCAAAATAAAATGAGAGAACTTTCATAAACAGTGTCATCCTGAATTATTTATCTCCTGGTACTTTATAGTAAATATTTCCATTAAGCTATTTTCCTCATATTATCACTCCTACACTTACTGCAGAATTTCGACCACCCTATTTCTTTTTGTTTTATTTTTAATAGACTTTGGATTCTTTTTTTTTTAGAACAGTTTTAGGTTCATAGCAAAGTTCTTCGCCTTCAATTTTGTGCTGGTTTATTCCGGCTTTTTTGCCTCTCTCCACATAAACTTGAGAACCAGTGTGTCAATATTCACAAAATAATTTGCTG
Source organism: Rhinopithecus bieti (assembly GCF_001698545.2). Classification (NCBI taxonomy): domain Eukaryota; kingdom Metazoa; phylum Chordata; class Mammalia; order Primates; family Cercopithecidae; genus Rhinopithecus; species Rhinopithecus bieti. The sequence goes on from NW_016819032.1 coordinate 1,312,728, forward strand.
GGGTTTTGATTGAGATAACATTGAATCCATGATGTTGAAAAGAACTAATATCTTGACAATACTGAATCTTCCGTGAGGATGAAGTATCTTTTCATTATTGTTCTCCATTAGAGCTGTTAGCATATTAATCATTGTTGTTTTAAAATCCTATCTGATAATTCTAATATCTCTGCAATGTCTGAGTCTTGTTTTGATCTTTGCTCTGTCTATTCAAATTTTATTTTAGTGTATGTTGTAACTTTTCTTCATAGCCAGACATGATTTACTGGGTAAAAGTAATAAATAGGCCTAGTATGAATAGGCCTTTAGTAATTTTCTGGTAAAATGTGAGCAGAGAGGAAGAATTCTAGTTCTATGGATTAGATCTCAGATTTTTAAGGGGCCTGTGACCTGGACTGTGAATTTCACACCTGCTCCTCTGTCTTTCCCTCCCATCTCCTTAGATGGGACAGAATGGCTAGTGTGGGTTGAACTTGGATTTTTCCCTTCTCTTTCATGGAAGGCTAGAGGGAACTGCAGTTGGGTATTTTCTTTACCACAGGTCAGTTGATAAAACCCAGATAGGATACACTCTGGTTAAATAATTTCTCCCGAGGGCAGATCTTGTTAAGAATAGAATTCTCTGATACATTTCAAGAGGGTTCCTCCCCTTCCTCCTGCTGTCAGAGCAGGAGATTTTTCGGATATTTACAAGTCTAGATAGCTCCGGAAGGCAAAACTCACAAAAGTGTGCCCCTCTCCCTATGCCTCCAAAAACTGGATATCCTGGAGTTTTTTATTTCTCAGATCTGTCCACACTGAGCACTTTGTCCAGCAATTTGTCAATTCCAGCTCAGGTTTTCCTACCTAGGCACTGAGATTTCTGTTCTGGGGAGTTGTGATTCTTTATATTCACCTGTGATCTCTCCAATTTTGAGGGCAAAGGTTTGCCCTGTGACCTTGCTTCCCCTATGGATCCAAGAAGAATTGTTGATTTTTCAGTTTGTCCAGCTTTTTAGTTATTGTTCGAACAGAGTGGTAACTTTCAAGCTCCTTATATCCGGGACCAGAAACAGTGCCCTACTTCTCCTGAGCCATTAAAAGCAGATTAGTAACTGTATATTCTGATGATAGGTGTTTTGCTGTGTAATAGAAAAGAGATTCAGAGTCTCAGGCCCTAAAAATTATTCTGTGGATGCTTTTTCTCATCTCAGTACTGAGGGAAAAAAAGCAATTGATGTTGATGAGAACTATTCACATAGCACCTCCATAAATTCAATAGCTACTTTTCTTTTGTAACTTTTCAAAGATTATGAGTAGCAGTTAAATGGTAAGTCCAAGTGACAATTTTTGTCTCATGCTATTTCTTTTATTTAATTATTTAATGGGTGGAGATTATTTCTTGTTTGGCATTTTATTCCAACCTGTCCTGGACTCATGATGCACTTTCATCTTGGTTCATGTTTGCTTGCTTTTGCTTTTCTATTATATATAATACAGGTAAACCCATGACCTAACACACATAATAAAAATGCAACACTGCCTGTAACTTACATTTGTGAATGTCCTCCTCCCCATTCCCTTTTCCTACATCCTCTCTCTTTATATAACCATAATTTGGAACATAGTGTGTTAACCATTCCCTTGCAATGTACATATACATATACATGCATATATGTACACGTATTATCACACACACATATGGTTTTATTTATATGTATGTGCAATCCTACATAATGCAGTGTTTAAATGTGATTAATCTGAAATTACATTAAAAAGGTATTATAACAGTATAACATAATACATTCTAAATATTATTGTTATATTTCTCCCTAGGCTGTTAATTTTAAATCTTTCTAACTTTTCGACATGGGCATTTAGTGCTATGAATTTCCCTCCCCGCCCCCCTTTTTTTTTGAGACAGAGTCTTGCTCTGTCACCCAGGCTGGAGTGCAGTGGTGCGATCTCAGCTCACTGCAAGCTCCGCCCTCCCAGGTTCAAGCGACTCTCCTGCTTCAGCCTCCCAAGTAGCTGGAACAACAGGCATGTGCCACCCCATCCAGCTAATTTTTTGTATTTTCAGTAGAGATGCGGTTTCACCATGTTAGCCAGGATGATCTCGATCTCCTGACCTCGTGATCCACCCACCTTGGCCTTCCAAAGTGCTGGGATTACAGGTGTGAACCCCTGCCCCCAACCCACCTGGCTGAACTTCCCTCTTAACACTGCCTCAGCTGTGTTTAAGAGATTCTGATACATTGTATCCTTCTTCTCATTATTTTCAAAAAACTTCTTGATTTCTGCTTTTTTTTTTTTTTCATTATTTACCTAAAATTCATTCAGGAGCATGTTATTTAATTTCCATATAATGGTATGATTTTGAGCGATTTTCACTGTGTTGACTTTTAGTTTTATTGTGCTGCGGTCCCAGAGTGTGTTTGGTACGATTTCAGTACTTTTGTGTCCAGAATTGGTGGGTTCCTGGTCTTGCTGACTTCAAGAATGAAGCCTTGGATCCTCGCGTCGAGTGTTACAGTTCTTAAAGATGGTATGTCCTGAATTTGTTGCTTCAGGCATTCAGATGTGTCTGGAGCTTCTTCCTTCTTGTGGGTTCGCGGTCTGGCTGACAGGAGTGAAGCTGCAGACCTTCCGGGTGGAGTGTTACAGCTCTTAAAGGCAGGGCATCTGAAGTCGTTCATTCTTTCCCGTGGATTCGTGGTCTCGCTGGCTTCAGGAGTGAAACTGCAGACTGCTGTGGTGAGTGTTATAGCTCATAAAAGCAGCGTGGACCCAAAGAGTGAGCAACAAGAGTCATTGCAAAGAGCAAAAGAACAAAGCTTCCACAGTGTGGCAGGGGACCCAAGCAGGTTGCCCTTACTGACTTTGACAGCCTGCTTTTATTCCCTTATCTGACCCCACCCACATCCATTTTACAGAGAGCTGATTGGTCTATTTTACAGAGAGCTGATTGGTCCATTTTGACAGAGTGCTAACTGGTGCGTTTACAATCTTTGAGCTAGACACAGAGGGCTGATTTGGTGCGTTTACAATCTTTGAGTTGGACACAGTACTAGACAGAAAAGTTCTCCAAGTCCCCACTAGGTTAGCTGGATACAGAGTACCAATTGGTGTATTTACAAACTTTGAGCTAGACACAGAGTGCTGACTGGTGTATTTACAAAACCTGAGCTAGACAGAGTACTGATTGGTGTATTTACAAACCCTGAGCTAGACACAGACTGCTGATTGGTGCGTTTACGATCCCTTAGCTAGATATAAAAGGTCCCCAAGTCCCCACCAGACTCAGGAGCCCAGCTGGCTTCACTTAGTGGATCCTGCACCAGGGCTACAGGCATTGGTGCCCACCAGTCCAGAACTGAGCCTGCACTCCTCAGCCCTTGGGCTGTCTATGGGACCGGGTGCCACAGAGCCATCGCCCACACCCCCTGAACCCACTCTGGTCAGAGAGCTCCCGGTGCAGTCCGGGTTCCCCTCCGCGTCTCTCCCTCCACACCACCCCACAAGCAGAGGGAGGCGGCTCCAGCCACAGCCAGCCCAGAGAGGGGCTCCCACGGTGCCCTGGCAGGCTGAAGGGCTCCTCAAGTGCTGTCAGAGTGGACTCCAAGGCCGAGGAGGCGCTGAGTGGGCTGCTAGCACATTGTCACCTCTCACTTTTACATTTGTTGAGGATTGTTTTATGTTCAATTTTTGGTCAATTTTAGAGTATGTACCATGTGGCAATGAGAAGAATGTATATTCTGTTGTTTGAGGATGAAGATTTCTAAACAAGTCTGTCAGATCCACTTGGTCCAATGCTGAGTTTAGGTCCTGAATATGTTTGTCATTTTCTGCCTCAGCAATCTGCCTAATGCTGTCAGTAAAGTGTTGAAGTCTCCCACTATTATTGTGTGGGAGTCTGTAATGTCTCTTTGTAGGTTCCTAAGAACTAAATTTATGAATCTGGGTGCTCCTCTGTTAGGTGCATATATATTTAGGATAGTTAGCTCTTCTTGTTGAATTTAACCTTTTACCATTGCATAATGCACTTCCTTGTCTTTTTTCATCTCTGATGGTTTGGAATCTGTTTTGTCCAAAATTGAGATTGCAACCCCTGCTTTTTGCTGTTTTCCATTTGCTTGATAAATTTGTCTGCATCCCTTTATTTTGAGCCTTGGATGTTATTACATGGGAGATGGGTCTCTTAAAGACAGCTTGCCATTGGGTCTTCCTTTTTTATCCAGCTTGCACTCTGTGTGCCTTTCAAGTGGGGTGTTTAGTCCATTTACATTCAAGGTTAGTATTTAAATGTGTGGATTTGATGCTGTCAGTGTGCTATTAGCTGGTTATTATGTTGGTTTGTGGGTGTGGTTGCTTTACAGTGATACTGCTCTGTGTGTTTAAGTGTTTTTGTGTTAGCTGGTAGTGGTCTTTCTATATTTAATGCTCCTTTCAAGTTCTCCTGTGAGACAGGTCTGGTGGTAATGAAGTCCTTCAACATTTGCTTATCTGAAAAGAATCTTATTTCTCTTTCACTTATGAAGCTTAGTTTAGCTGGATATAAAATTCTTGGTTGAAGATTTTTATTAACAATGTTGAATATAGGTCCACAATCTCTTCTGGTTTGTAGGGTTTCAGCTGAGAGTTCCACTGTTTGTTTGATAGGGATCCCTTCGTAGGTGATCTGCCCTTTCTCTCTAGCTACTCTACACTCTGTATCAGACATTTCCAAAATCTCCAGTCCTTGTTTCAAAATATTTGCAACTTTTTTCTGCTGTTTATCATCACAGAGGATAAGATTCTAGTTTATTTAGTAATCTTTGTGATCTTAATCCTATAGGTATCCTGTGCAAAGTTTCCCCCAGACATTGTTTCTAATTCTGGCAGCAGCACCCTTCAAAGATTCTGACTCAGAGGAAGTGTCTCAGGATCACTGCATCACCTTACTACACCTCCTATGGTTATATGACTAAGGGCTTCCAGACTCAGGCCAGACCTCCAGCTTATCTGCTATGACTCTTTGTAGCTTTGTAAGGCTGTCTGCCTCCCAGCTTCTCAGTCTTATTTCCAGGTCCAGGGGGCCGATGCGCCAACAATAATGAAGCTCTAATTCCTGGTTCCCTGAGCCTGCTTGGGTTTTGTTTCTTTTGCTTTGTGTTTTTGTTTGTTTGTTTGGGGGAAGGTGAGCTTGGAGATTCCTCCTACCATTAGTTGAGGACAGAAATGGAATAAAGAGTATATGTTGGGGAGACATGACCACTCTGGTGAAGTGTTGGTAAGTTTTCCAACTTTTTAAAAAGTATATTCACTATAGATATTGTATATAGATTATATAGATACATAAACCGATAGACATAGATTTTTTCCCCTGGCACCTTGCTTTCATGTTCTTTAAGAAGTGAATAAGTTACTCTACACAAAGGAGTTACTTTACCTAGCTCCGAATGGTATCACAGAGTTTAAAGACTTTCATACGGTTTCCCTAACACTCAAAATCAATTTTCATTGTTGAAATTTTATACTTCTGTTTCTGCCTATGTTTTCTGAAAACAATTATTCATGTAATTGTAGATAATGATCACATTCTCCTGAGTTTAAATATTATATCAATTTCTTCCATTTTAATGATGTTCTTTTATGTTAGCTTAAGCTTTAATGAGGAGTTTGTGGAGTGTTTTGAAACATGGTAAACTACTTACATAGCTCTTAAAAGGAGACATGCAGTGGGAAAATCAAGTCCGTGTAAAAAAAATTGGAAACAACACATGGTATATAGTCAAAATGCAATTATTTTAATATGTGGACTCTGTGAACTAAGTGACTACAATGCTGTACAGAATATTTTGGTTTTCTCTTGGTCTTTAACTTATTAATCACATTATTTTCAAAGAAAAGGAAGTAAAGCCATTATCTGTGAGTTAAAGAATTTACAGAAAACATAGCAGTATAAAAAAGCTAATGATCTGCATATGCCTAGATTAAAAAAAATGAGATACAAATTAAATATATATTTTCTCAAATGCAGTGCCTAGATAAAAATGCAAATGTGGTATGTAAAACTATAAATAGTACTTAATTAAATAATGACTCAGTGTCTGAAGAAAAAGAGACCTATGCAATAACTATTTTTTTCTTTTCTTGATGAAAATGCAAATTAAATCATTAATAGTTTATAAATGAGCCTGGCTAAGAGACAGCTAGTGTATATCTTGCTTTAAATTAAATAAAAGCAGTAAGTGTTCAATTATATTTATTGAGGTAAACTCCAAAATCACTTAATGTTTATGAAATATAAGTTGATATATGTATCTTATTGTTCTTCTTCCATGAAACCTTTGTTTATGCTACTGTGAATTTTGGCATAAAATAAAATCAGTTGGCATATCATTTTCTTTCAATTTCCATTCAATACTTCATTGCTATTTCATCCATCTTCTCTTCCTCTCTCCCTTTCTGCAGAGACACATACAGACACACATTTGTATCAGAAAGACAGGATAGAAGGCACAGTAAAAGCACATCAATTTGTTAGCTTTTGAGTCAGCATCAGACTTTAGTAACTATATTCTTGCCACTAAGAGTTATTGATGGTATTCACCCTAAGGGCTCTGTATAGTACATTTCAATTTAGTATTTATAGAATTTGTATGCAACTAGTCTTTCTATGAAAAGACTTTATAATATTAAAGAGAAACGGAATGAACAAAAGCAAGTGTGTTATGCATTCAACTCTTGATTATCAGTGTATTTTTTAATTGTGTGACTTCTCCATGATAGAGTTTTGTTTATATCCAGACTATCTTCTCTCTGTACTCAGAATGCTCCTTAGTATCTCCTCCTCCTCTGCCCAAGGAATGCAAATAAAGCTTAAGTCTAGCAAGAAAAAAATATAATTAGGAAAGCAAATCCTCTGAAAAGAAAGGTTCATTCGAAAACCAAATATAAACTGCCCTTAACACACTTTTAGATTATCAATGTACTGTTTCCCTTCATTACAACTAATAACTGAATTTCCTGTAAATAAATTATTTGAGTAAGGCTACATATAAAAAACAAAGAATATAAATTATAGAAATAAATAAATAATGTCAAGTATACTTTGAAATTCAGATTGGTTAGTGCAGTGAGATGTGAGGGTAATAAGTAAAAAGGCACATTAGGGGAGAATTTTCAGAAGGAAATAAAATTATTTCTGTATTTAATCTTTTTTACTTTTATTTGAGTTACAAAGAGTTGCCATGCCATGAAAAGATGGCATGTTGTTATGAAGTGCCACAAAGTTTTAGTAAATAATTTTCTTGTGAGAAATAGTAATGTTGATAGAGCAGGTCCGAAAGGAGAGACAAAGCAAAGTATAACAATAGCAACAACTCTTATTCGTATAGTAATTTGCAGCTTGTGAAGACCTTTAATATTTGTTATTTCATCCAATATAGAAACTTTGTTATTAATAAGGTAGACAGTATTGTCCTAATTTTAAACAGGAGGTAACTTAAAAAAAATTACCTGTTGTAAACAAGAGGCCCCATTTGAAATATACAGAATTGGGTCACATGGTGCATTATAGCAGTGTAGCAAATGATAGAACATTTAGTGCTTTTCATGGGGCAACTACTCCTGAAAAAGTGTATGTGAAAAGTTTAAAATTAGTAAAATATAAGTGTACTGCCTTGCAGTGAGCCGCTACTTTAAAGAATTTTAACTGTGGTAAGGAAGATAAGCATACCGGGCAGTTATTTTACTACCTAGCCTATCACAATAGCACCAATGGCCTTAAGAAATGTACAAAATTGTTTTCCAAGATGGCTGTGGTGATTTCTGCCCTGCTCCACCAATTACAAGGTAAAGTCATAATTTCCATCCCTGGAATACAGGCTAGCCCTATGACTTCTGCACCAAGTTTTTTATTAGACTTCTAATATAGGCCAGGCTGATGGAACAAGGTTTATAAGTATTATTTTATTATCTTTTTATCAAGGCATTCGGAGCAGAAATTTATTTCTTGATGAATTCCCATTTCTGTCCATCTCAACCACTGTAAAATACTTAACTTTAAATGCCCATGCAACAAATATTTAGTTATATAAATGAGTGGATTGCGCTTGTGACTAAAACATCTAGTTTCTTACTCAATGTTTATTTCTCCATACCTCTTTACAAACAGAGCTCTGATTTTGTTGAATATATAAAAGTGACCACCTTGAAAAACATACATTTCTCAGCATCCCTTGTAAACATGTGATATAGTTCTACCCATTGAGATCTAAGAGAAAACATACAATGTGCGTAACTTGTTACAGGAAACCAACTCAACCAGAATAATCCTTTGACCTTTTCTTCTTCCCATCTTTCTTCCTGGAATATGGTTTGGATACTGGAGCTCCAGCTGTTACCTGCAACCACACAGTAAGAAGAACATGGTAAGGATAGTTGAGCAGAGGAACAGGAGAAACCTGGGCCCCTGATGGTATCAAGGAACTGTTAGGCCTGCCCTAAATTGCTGACCATAGAATTCTCATTACTTGAAGGAAAAAATACTCATCTTATTTAAGCCTTGATTACTTACTTAGGCTTTCTGTTATACATGGCTTAAGTCAATACATTATTCTCATGTAATTCACATTATTCCATTTTCAGATGAATAAACTTAGACCCCTAGAGGCTAAATGATGCCAAAGATCATATATTAAGTAGGTTTCAGAATGGAAGGAGAAACTCTGACTTTCTGAGATACTTTTTCCCCAAAGCTTCTTTCACTGTAATGCAGTTAGAGTGCTTATGAATTAGTGACATTCTTAAAAGTAGGATGCTGCCTTATTTTATTGCATTTTTTAATGTATCTTTGTGTCTTTCAGATATAAGCATACTTGCCAGACACTGTTTCTTGTACTGGAGATGAAGAGGAAGAAAAACTAGTCTCCTGTTTGGTAGAGCTTTGAATCATATTCTAATGAATAAATGAATTCATGTACGAATAATCAATATATTGCTTTCTAGCTCCTTCTGAATGACTGATTTATCAAATATGGCAATGATTTATTTCATTGCTCACACATAAAACAGCACATGAATAAGTCTAGTTCCTGACCTCCCCCATTTACCAATGAATACTTTGAGACTCAATGACTTGAAATAATATGTTCAAGGATACACAATTATTGAAGAAAGTTTAACATTGAATGGCGAGTTAATATTACCAAGATCATAGAACAAAGTCAATTCATTAGGATTCATATAATGAATTGGAGGATGCATCTACTGCTTAGCTGGAGCTGGAAGCTGAAGGGAGGCAAGGTTCCTACTCTTTCACTGGGTACATGTGGTGAAGTGAATTTTATTCACCATAAGCAGGCTAGTAGGAAACCAAATCCAACAGAGTGGTAGGTTCAGAATGTCTAAAATGTAAAAGGGCTACACCAAATCATTTAGAAACTAAATGATTTCTTTTACATCAGAGAAATGTAATAAATTCACAATGTGAATCCAGTTTGACGCTTATTTGTCATGGGCCAAACTGAGTTTAAATCAAATATTTCTCACCCGTGCGATAGCATAAAGATATCTCAACTTCTCCCAATTATTTTTTTCTTCATTGTATAAATTCAGATTTCTAGGTTCTGTTTTTCACCTTCCTCAAATTATGAAGAGAATGTAAAGAACTATGCAGAAAAACTATTGAAAGCCCTTATAGGGAAACTTGTTGTCCACATGAGGAAAGAAACTTCCTGAAGGTTTTCTGCTTGTGTAATAAATTGACTGAAATTTTTGCTCACATAAAGAAAAGAGTCACTTTACAGAGCCAAATGACATTAAAGCTAAAACTTAAGCAAATTCTGCATTTTAACTCATGACATTTTTGTGTATATCTTTTACATGATTACAAAATAAATGTAAGAGAACAGTTTGAAGTTTAAGAAGTTTGTACTTAGATATATCATTATTCTTTATTAAAAAATGAGATTTACAGCTTTATGAGAACTTGAGTTTTTGTATCTGTAAGGTATCTTCTGTCTATTTTCACATGAATTTCCATAATGCACAATGAAAAATTTTATTACACTCATTTCATATTAACATCATGGGAAATGACTATCTTAATATGAAGTCTGATATTGGTTATAGAAGTTAAGCCTTTTACTTCTGAATACTATGTGCAGTATTACTTTCATTTTGAAAGTCAAATTATTCTGTATAAATGGTAAAATTTACACTTATAAAGAAAATGTTTGTATTTGCTGGCTTGTGTTTTTTCAGCTCTTAGGAATTATTAATCTTATGATACATTTTAGTATTTTACATCTAATGCATTCTCGCTGTGACACAGATGTTTGCTGAGGTCACTGCTCTGTGATATATATGTATGTATGTGTGTGTATAATATTTTTACCAACCCATTTGTCTTCAAATTATTTTCTCACAGTGGCTTACCCAGGGTTAGAAGGTGCATATGGTCCACTCCCAGTGCAGGCATTACATCACTCCCAGTGATGTCATTACATCAGTTAAAAACAATAATAAAACTAACTCAAAATTGGTATTTTTAATAATCACCATGTGTTAGCAATCATAAATAATGCTAAGGATAAAATTATCTTTCCTGAAAAATGTAATCTTTTGTAGATATAAATAGTAAATAATTAATACAGTTACTGTTGAATTTTAATTAGTTATATGTGTGCATGTCTATTTCAAATAACATTTTATTACTTATCCTCCAAGTAATCTGCTACCTCCTCATTTACTTAGCTCCCTCTGCTCCCTGTTAATAAAACCAATTTTTTCATTATATTCTTTTCTACAAAAAGCAAATTAAAACAAGTTTCATGCAAAGCGTTTGTGTCTGTGGTCTTCGCTACATAATTGGTTTCTGATGATGCTGGTGGTAAGTGATATTTACGTGGCTGAACCACTCAACCCCTTTTCTGTCTCATGATCCTGAGATTCTGTCTGCGATCTCACATTCATAAGCCTTTATAAAAATTTAAAGCTTCTTGAAAACTCAATTCAATTTGCTCTAATGTACAAAGAAGTGTGGTTCTTTACTCCTTCTGATTCTACCTGTCATTAAAAACGACTCACTGATGTACTCTGCTTAACTATAGATAGATTATCCACTTCAGCTTCTACCATTTAGCAGCACAGAAGAAATGGAAGAAGTTTTAGCATTTGTGAAATAGAGATCTATTTTCAACTCATATGAGCTGTACCATTTATCTGAGATGGTGCAAGTGACTACTGCCAATTTTGGTTATAAATAATATTTCAACTTCACTATAGAGCAGTTTTAAAAAGATTTCATATTCATAAGAGTAGGTTTCAGGACGCTCTGGCTTTGGGAATAAAGTTGGCCTTGAGAGAAATCATTTACGTTTCTAAATTTTTAGCAGTATCACCCCTAAAATGGAAACTCCTTTCAGAATTTCCTGCAAGCATAAAAGCTGATGTTGAGGAACCTTGCAAGAGACTTTCTACAGTTACCACTGTCAAGTGTACAGATCATATTTTAACAATTTTACGGTCTATCGATACAGACAATACAATAGTGATAACAATAACAAAACCTGACATTAACTACACATTTCCGCACTTAGTGCTAAATGCTACATACACGTCCTTTCAGTTGATCTTGATCTTCCAAAATTTTCTAAGTGGCACTACCATCCTTTGATTTGCTCAAGCCCTCAAACATTTGATTCTTCCATGTGAATCACTCCTCCACATACTTTCAGTGCATCCTGTCAACTCTAAGCTGGCTTCCCTCATACAGCAGTAGCTTTGTATGAGGTTTTCTGCTTCTACTTTACTTCCCTACAATCCCTTTTCCATGTAGCAGACAGAGTAAACGTTTAAAAATGGGCGTTAGACCATGTCACTGACCTTCTTTAACCTTCCAGTGACCTCAGAGTTGCACTAAAATTTATTTTTCTTACCTGCATTGACATGAATTACTTGACTACTGACTGCCTTGTCTGACCATCTCTGTCATTTCTCTGTGCCACCACTGTAGCTAACAAACAGGCCTTGTTCTATTTTTCATAGATTTCATGTTCCTTCTCACCCCAGGGGTTTGGCATTTACTGTGTTCTCTTGCCAAGAAAACTGTGGTCCAAGTGCTCCACACTGTTGGCTGTTGTGAAATGTTACCTCCTCAGTGCCACCTGCTCGTGAATACTTCCTGGACTATGATGACAAGCACACATTTGTTTATTTTACTATATTTATTGCATCTTTGTAGTGCCAAATGACCTCTCAGATGATGTCAGGTGTCCTTAGGTATATATCCTGGGGCAATGTGTCATTTGCGTACACTGCCATGGTGTATTATTGTGCATAGATGCTAGGTTGAAATAAACAAACACATAAATTATTATAGTACAAATCCTTTCTCCCAGCACCTGCTTCACTATGTAAGAGAGAAGCTCTCTCACATGCAAATTTCATATACGAAATTGTTGGCAGAAAGCTAGGAATTCAGGATAACTCTCCTGAAGGAACTCACATACTATGTATATTTGAATATGTATATGTATATATACATAAAAAGACAAAAATCATAAGTGTATAGCTTGTTCAATTTTTTATTGAGCAAACATATTCATGAGACCAGCACCCATATAAGAAACAGAGCATTGCTGGTATCTGAGAAGTCGCTCTCATTTTTACTTTCAAGTACTATATTCCCTATGCACCTGAGGGTAACCAATATCCTGATATTAGATTAGTTTTTAGGATATTAGATTGGTAATTAGATTAGTTTTCTACAATATTAGTTTTCTGGTTTCAAACTCTATAAATGAAATAATATTGTATCATACTGTATGTATAGAATTATACAAGGGAACTTTAAAAGTTTGTGGAAATAGGGAATTAAAAGAAAAATAAAAAATACAATTTTATATCCCCAGATAAATTTCATCAAGTTCAAGACACTTTTGGAAGTACTGGTACCAGCCATTTAGTCCATCACTAAAAAACTGAAAATTGGCCCAGTGCAGTGGCTCACACCAGTAATCCCAGCACTTTGGGAGCCCAAGGTGGACAGATTACAAGGTCAGGAGTTCGAGACCAGTCTGGCCAACATGGTGAAACCCCTGTCTCTACTAAAAATGCAAACATTAGCCACGTGTGGTTGTGCATGCCTGTAATCCCAGCTACTCAGGAGGCTGAGGCAGGAGAATTGCTTGAACCCGGGAGGCGGAAGTTGCAGTGAACAGAGATTGTAGCACTGCACTCCAGCCTGGGTGACAGAGCAAGACTCCACCTAGAGATAAAAAACAAAAACAACAACAACAAAAAAACTAAAGATCTTGGGAGTTTAATCATGTTAATGAATTCTTTTAACATTCTTAACTACAGAAAATGAGTGCCCTTAAAATTTTTTTTTCAGATTATAAAACAAAAAGTAGTCAGAAGAAGCCAAATCAGGACGATAAGGTGGATGCCTCATGATTTCCCATTGGCACTCACAAAACTGCCCTTGTTGCTGAGAGAAGTGAGCAGGAGCATTGTAGAGGTGGGGAAGGACTCTCTGGTGAAGCTTTCCTGGACATGTTCCTGCTGCAGCTTTGGCTAACTTTCTCAAAACTCTCTCATCATAAGCAGATGTTATCATTCTTTGGTCTTCCAGAAAGTCAGCAGTAAAACGCCTGAGCACCCCAAAACACTGCTGCTGTCACCTTTGCTCCTGATGGGTCTGCTATTGCTTTGACTGGGCCACTCCCACCTCTTGTCAGCCATTGCTTAGATTGTGCTTTGTCTTCAGAATCTTACAGGTAAAGCCACGTTTCATCTCATGCTATTACAAGACTTTGAAGAAAAGCTTCAGGATCTTGATCCCACATCTTTAAAATTTCCATTGAAAGCTCTACTTTTGCCTGCAGCTGATCTGAACACAATGGTTTTGGCACCCATTGAATAAAAGGTTTGCTCGACCTTAATTTTCCAGTCAGAAATGTGCACACTGAGCCAAGTGAGATGTCTATGGCATTGGCTATTGTTTACATTGTTAATTGTCAGTCCTGTTCAATCCAGGCACAAGCAATATGATTTTTTTCCTCAAGAATTCATGTGGATGGTCTGCCACTGTAGGCTTTATCTTCCACATCGTCTTGCTCCATATTCAAAGAACTTACCCATTTTGTAAACTGCTAATTTCTTTGGGGCATTGTCCTTATAAACTTTTTGTAAGGCATAAAGGATTTCACCATCCTTCCACCCAAGCTTCACCATTAATGTGATGTTTATTTTTGTTTCAACTTTGATAGAATACATGCTTCTCTTTCAAACTGATGTCTAATATTCGTCTTAGTGCCTCAAACTGGATCCAGTTTAGACATGTTACAGCAAGTTAGTACAAGTTTATTTTGTTGCATAAGTTTCAAAATTTGTACTTTTTTTTTCAAAATACACGTTTTCCAGGAACTTGTTGAAGACCCTTCATGCCTTTTTTTTTCTCTCTCAATAGTGTTTTTTAACAGATTTATCGATGTTGCAATGTATGCAGATTTTGGGAGGATTGCTCTGTAGTATTTCACTAATTGAGCACAACAAATATATTTCCTATGGATCATTTCCAAGATTTTTTTTTCGCTATCACCAATAGTTCTATGAGGGATATTCTTATAAATGTTATCTGGTGAACATGTGCGTGCATTTCTGTTGTTTGTTTGACCAGGAGTAGAATTGTTTGGCCATAGAGTGTTCTTTTGTTCGCCTTAAGTTAGTACTGCCAATTTTCAGAGTGACTGTGCCAAATCTGACTTACAACAGAAGTGTAGTGCTCTTGCGTTACACAAGTATAATATAGGTTCTAGTATAACATAGGCAGAGAAAAAAATAATTAAAGCCATCTTCTTCCAGCTATGTTCATTTTGCTAAATCAACTAAATAAGAACATCAAAGTAGAGTGTTTCTCCCCATTGTGTCATCATTTCCAGAGGGATGTTGGCTTCGAAGAAAGCTAGAACTCCAAGTATGTTAAATTAGTCGAATCCTGCCATAGTCAGACAGCATAATATACAGAAAAACCACAGGGTTTAGTGCTGAAAGGCCCAGATTTTAATCTAGGCTCTGTCCTCTATAGGCTCTGGATTGCTCAAATTATTCAGCCTCTTTATTTTCTCAGCTTCTTCAACATAAAGTGGAAAGTACAAAAAATTGTGTGACTAAGTTTTGTGAGGCTTCAAAAAAGCATGTGATATTCTTTCTCTTTACCAAGAAGTGAAATAATCCCTGCCTTCTTCCATGAAAGAAAAGAAAGGTGGTTACTATATTTGATGGACATTTGTGTATGCCACTAGAACATTCTTTTTCTCTACTGCCTCTTTTCTAAAACTCTTGAATTACACTTGGAGATCCTTGTAGTACTTTAGAAACTGATCCCATATATAGTCTTATAAGTCGAGTTGCACGATTTAGGCTTTTACAATCCATGTATGCCATTTTCCTACCACAGGGATTACGCTTGCGGTCAACACTCCAATCAGTGTAGTTCTCAGATCTCTTCTAGGATTGTGGGTAATACTCTTTTCCTGTTGCTTTTGTATAATGGTTTCACTGAGATAAAATTTCCATATTATGTAATGCACCCATTTAAAGTATACAATTTATTTTTTGTATATTCATGGAGTTGAACAGCCATCATCACTACCTAATTTCGGAATATTTTCATAATTCCAAACAAAACCCCATACCCACTAGCAGTCACTCCCTGTTTTCCCCTAACCCACAGACTGAGGCAATCATTGGATTTACCTAGTCTTGATATTTTATATTCATGGAATGAAATAAGTGGTGTTTTTTGACCAACCACTTTCACTCAGTATAGTGTTTTCAAGGTTTATCTATGTTGTGGCTTGGTTTGGGGCTTGAAAAGCCAACACAAACTTTGGCAGATACTGCTGCTGGATCTGAGAATGCCTCCTTAAACTAGTAGGGGTTGAAGATCTCCTAGTATTCCCCTCTCTTATTGAATTATGCTAAACTGATATGTCACCCTCTTATTCCTAATCCTGTAGAGAAAGCTTTTTCTATGTCTTCAAAAATATTTTTTGAGCGACTAGTAGCCTAACACTATATTGGAGCTACTTCTTCACTCCTCTTCCACATTGGAGATCTTTGTACATCTGAATTTCTATAGCTTTACCTTCACGCTGTCATTTTGATTGCTGAGGTTGGTCAAAAACTTCAGTGACATTCAGCATTTTCCTCTACTCTAGCATCTGGCTAGAAACAACCTTGAATATGAGTAACATTGCTCTTTATCAATCATCCTCATCCATATTAAGAAACCTCTTTCAATGGTCAGAGTCAGCCTTCTTGGTTCCTGTTTTGAAGTCTATTACTCCTTGCTATGCTACATCTCAAGACAGACAGGAGTCGACAGGCACACTGGGTTTAATGATTCTGACATCTCTCTGAGATCTCTTATTCTACTTAATTTCTCTGGTTCTTCTCTGGTTCTCTGGACTCATTAACCACATATTCATTCTCCTCTTCTCTTCCCCAACATCAGATGGGGGGAATGCTGTCACTACAAATTCACAAGGCAAAACCACCGTGAACGTGTAACAGAAACGACAGACAATAAACAGTGGGAGAATTGCTTCCTCCCTCTTAGTGTGTGACAACTGCATAGTGTTACCATTTCTTTATGAAATTATCACAGTGTTCAAATGTTTCTTTGTGGACTCTCTGGATTAGAAAATGTTAGCTTTATGGTCTCCTGGACTCTTCCACTTCAATATGTCACTGTTAAATATTTTCATGGCATACATGGTTGAATTTTTTTGTATCTTCTGCAACTTTGAAAAGGTAGAAACAAATCTGGGAGAGTATCAGTTAGTTCATTGCTCAGGTTTATAAGTGAGCTGCCTTTCTAAACAGCAGCATCCGAATACACCTACACATATTGCCATGAATCATTGTTGATGTTGTGATTACTCAAAGCTGATTGTTTCATTTAATTTCACAATAATTTAATTAGCTTTATGCTATTATTATACTTACTGCTGATGCAATGGTCCAGAAAGTTTTAATTTTGTAACAAGAGCTCCTGCCACTCATCAAAAGACACAACAGCAATGGAGGAGAGCATGGAAAGAAGACTAGAGGAAAAATGAAGAGGAAAATCAACAACTATCATTAAAGTTAAATCATTACAGAAAATCACTCCAGACAAAACAGTATAGACAAATCTACTTTCCACTCCATCATTTCTGTGGTTTTGGTATGGATTTAGGCAAGACTCATTCAACAAACACATATTAAGTATATTTACTCTAGTGCTGCTTTAAAAAGCAATAGCAAACTGAGCACAACTTAGAGTTGTTTTTAAAAGTGTTACATTGAGAGGTTTAGACAGTTGCCTACCGTTCTTACTCTGCTAGCACTAAGAAAAGCTTAATTAAATAACAAGGAAATACTTAAAAGTTTCAGTACCTCAAAATTAGATTAATGTTAAAAAGTTCATTATATTTAAATTAAGGGTTTTTTTTGGATATTGTTTTGCTTTTGCTATTAAGTTAATAACAAAATAATTATATTTCAGGGCATTTGAATTTCCTGCAAAAGATGATATTTGATTAAAAAGAAAGGCATTATCTTTATTAAAGAAACAGACACCATGAACAACAAAGCAACAGGCTACTGTTTAACATAGATTTAGGAGAGTTATTTAAAGTAATGTGATTCAGCAGGGATTGTTACTTGTCTCCAGCCAATAAGATAGTGGAGCTCGCACTTGTGAGTGAGTGAGTATAAACAAATTGTGTTGTGTGTTTTGTGGGTTTGCAGGGAACATATCACTGAAGAGGAGATAAGAGGAATCTGAGCAGTTGAGCCTAAAGGAAAGCAAATACAGGAAAATCCTGCTTCTTGAAAATGATAGTTTGTTAAGGGTACCTCTGATGTGACCTCTGTACTCTCTCCCAGATTGACCTAACCATTTTCAGATTCACTACTTAAGATACCTCATGAGACTTTCTATAAAAAGTTGGGGTTGGCAGGTGACCTTTGAC
This sequence comes from Rhinopithecus bieti, assembly GCF_001698545.2. NCBI lineage: Eukaryota > Metazoa > Chordata > Mammalia > Primates > Cercopithecidae > Rhinopithecus > Rhinopithecus bieti. The sequence goes on from NW_016819032.1 coordinate 1,330,721, forward strand.
CAAAGTAAATAAAGGTTACTAAGAGGAAACACAAAATCTGATGCTTTTTCTTCTGGCTGGAAAAATGGAAAGAAAATATGAGTGACGAAAAGGTAAAGAATAAAATAATTTTAATGACAAAGTATATACATCCTGCATTTCCAAATATGGCTGCGCCATGATTCCAGATGAAGGTACAACTTTCTTATTTCTTGCACAACTCTCCATGAGGACTTACATTGCTTGATATTATCACCCATTCTGGTGAAGAATCTGATGGAAGAAATTGCTCTCTTCCATCCTCTGGCGGTCATCTTGCTTTAGGGTATCTCTGGAGATGCTGCTAAATATCTCTCTGGTCACCACTAGCAAGGGAATGATATAAAATTACCATTGTTCATGTTCAGCATGCTCTGTAAGGCTAGTAAACTGAAAGTTGATTTCTCAAGTATCCCTGAGGTTTCTGGCAAGACTCAAATCTCTGCTTGAGACCCATTCCAGATACTGAGCACTTGCTAGGCACTGTGCTAAGCCCTTTAAGGAATTCCTTCATTTAATCCTTAAAGCAACTTCAGTGTTGGTTTTCATTTTTATCTGCATTTTGTAGATTAGGATACTGAGGTTTAAGGGATGGACTCTATGGTACCATAATTCAAACCCTTTTCTATTTTCATAAGCTGTTAACCATTCTGTTGCATTATTTATTCTGGACAAGAAATATTTTAATGAATATTTCTGTTTCTTTCTACTTTTCCACTGCCTTCTTTGATGTGGGTTTCCTTCCTCTGCTTGCTTTCCACAGAAATTACCACAGTGTCTAATCAGATAAGGTTAATTTGATCGTTGGTTTATTGCCTTCATCATGTAGACTGACTGTTCGTTAAAGAAAAGAGAATTTTTGTCTTATGAGAGAAAGTTAGTTTTATTTATATTCTTATACTAAGAAAATTTGAGGTGTTGTCTCAAAACGTATGACATTTGGAAATAAAAGAACGATAATTTATTATTTAAACTGATTTTTGTCATAGAGCTGTTGAACCACAGAATACAGAGGGTGCTTAGAAATAATTTTGTTTTCTATTTGTTTACATTTGCGAAAAACTGAGGAGGGTTTAAAACTTGTTTGAAGTCGACACAACCAACCAATAACAGAACAACGTCTCAAACCAAGTCTCAAATTTTAGTGATTTTAACAATTGAAATTAATTTAGCTAGCCGTTTAAAATGACTTTTCTTTTGTTCACTCGATTCTCTTCTGAGCTTGTCCTACTTAGGAAGAATATGTAAAAACATCTTAACAATGAGGTAAGCAATTATGACCCAAATTATTTTGCTCAGCATTATTGTTTGGATGATTTTCGGTGTGTCACTCAGCAAACTTGCTGCATAATCCAAGGGACAATATAATAGGCTGAATATAAACATTTTAATGAAGACTTTTGAGTAATGTTTAAAATGTACACCATTTAAATGTCTCAGCATAATGTATATGTTCAAATTCGACCAACCTAAACAATAGATCTTTAATCCTCTTCTAAATTCTTAACATGAGTTAGAATGATTGTTCCGTGTGTGCTATTTTTGAAATATGCTTTAGTTGTTGTTTTGGTTAAGTGCCTAGTTCTAAAAGAACAATTTACATTTCCAAGTCTGAAATTTTAAAATGATGTGTGAAATGACAGATAATTAGAGAAAAAAAACTTCACTTTTGACAGCTTTTCTTTAATCAGTCTCTGTTGCATGAATCTATTTACAGAAATATTTAATCAATTGAATTTCTTCATCCTTAAAAAGAGGCCACATCTTGCAAAATATCCAGTTAGGACAAAAGAAAAAATTCTACCCTCTCTTTAGGCTAGATCTATATCAATACTTTAAAAGCTTTTTGCTGCTTTGAAACACAGGATTGGTTTCCTGACAATGATTTATGTACTAATATCTCCAGCATATTGCCTCTTTTTCATAATCATAAACCTGTTCAAGTTGGGATATTGGAGGTAAACACACCAATATAAAACATGCTGACCCTAAAAGAGGTATTTCCATCACATGCAAGCACACCATAGATAATGACAGATGGTAGAAGTGAAAAAAATATGGAAAGAAAACAAAACTTTCAGTCTATCAAGCCCTTTTAAAATAAGTGCATTTTAAATTTATAGTTTTGGACTCACTGGACTAAATGCCCGTGCACTCTGGGAACACTAATGATTGAGTGTCAAGCAGGCCAAGTAAGTTGGCATCTTTCTAAACAAGAAAAACTTTGACAATTTTTGCGGAAGACTGAGACTGAGAATGAGACTAAGGCAGAGAAAGAGGACCATGGAGGCAGAGTCAGCTCTTTCTTATGTTATAACTAGCAAGTTAGTTCCGACTCAGAAATTAAATGCCCCTTTCCAGAAAGGTCTTGAATGTGGTAGGACCCACCTTTTTAGAAGATGATTTAGCAACCATACGTTATATGATAATGGCCTGTGAGATTCTCATTAACCTCTACCTTGACCCTACATGATTTATCAACATCTTACCACTCTTATCCAATATTCTGCTCAAGATGCATTTTGGTAAGTGCAATGTTATTTATCTTACTACACTCCAGGGGCTGTGTCAGCTTCCTGTTGACCCTGCTGTAATTCAGCTGATGGTGGTAACACCCTTATTATCACTGAATATTCTCAGTCTTCCTGCTCTCAATTCCACTGGAAAGTGTGACTGGGTGCATTACACAAGCCATATTCAAAAACAACTGTGAGGGAATTCCTTTGTGAATGATACTAAAAAAGATAATCTGGCATTAACAAATAATTTTGTTCAAGGCCTGGAGAACCACTACTTTATATTTTCTTTAAACTGTGAAATCCCAACAGAGCTTTTGGCTTAATTATTCTGATATCAGTGATTTAAATGTTAAAAATGAGATATCGGCCGGGCGCGGTGGCCCACGCCTATAATCCTAGCACTTTGGGAGGCCAAGGCTGGTGGATCACGAGGTCAGGAGATCGAGACCATCCTGGCTAACACGGTGAAACCCCCGTCTCTACTAAAAAATACAAAAAATTAGCCGGGCCCGGTGGTGGGTGCCTGTGGTCCCAACTACTCGGGAGGCTGAGGCAAGAGAATGGTGTGAACCCGGGAGGCAGAGCTTGCAGTGAGCTGAGATCGGGCCACTGCACTCCAGCCTGGGTGACAGAACGAGACTCCGTCTCAAAAAAAAAAAAAAAAAAAGAAAAAAAATGAGACATCAACTGCATTGGATCATTTATAGTGATTTCATGAAAATCTAACCATGTAAAACAGAAAAATATAGATTTTAACATATTGTTATTCCACAACATGGAAATCCACAAAAGAACTTTGAATTCATTGTATCCTAAAGAGAACTTTCTTTTTCTCAAACTCTTACCCCAAATGAAACCAAACAAAACAAACTTCCCATTTATATCTTTATCTTGTTAACATTATTCTCTCATCAGTCCAGTCTAGAAACACAAGAGCCTCATTCTAGATTTCTCCTCTTGGTGACCATCTACCATCATTAACTCAACATGTTCTCACTGCCTCAAACATCTCTCTTCCTGGTCTCCTCCTCTCCATCCTCACTGACTTGCCCTAATTCTCTTTCCTCATTCTTCTCTCTTAGATTCTGCTATGACTCTCTTTAGTTATCTTTCTTCCTTTATCCTTGCTTTTCTCTAATCTATCCTCAATGTCATTTTCAGAGTAATTCAACACATATATGTGGTCAATTACAAGTTGAAAATTTAATTATTTTAATCAGAGAATAAAAATCTAAAATTTTTTTGCATAATATGCTAGATTCTTCTTAGTAAAAAACTTACATAAATGTTATACCTTACCTGATTCTACATCCCATTTTCTCTTTCTGAATTACTTAGTGTTGCCAGAACCTATCAGACTTCTTCGTGTTTTCACACCTAATATTCCTTTCATCTGTCATGCCTACTGCTGACTGTCACCCAAGTGCCTATTCATTCTGTCAGTCTTAGCTCCAGGCTCTTCTGCTCCTTAAATATATCTTGGATTCTCCCAGGTAACTGTCAGCAACCTGCCTTAAGTTCTTTCTGCATCTGGAATGTAACTTTATTACAGCAACAACACATAGCATTTGGTTAGCATGCCTATCTCCATTCTATAAAGTCCTGAAGGTGGGCACCAATATTCCCCTTATATTTTTATCCTGAGTACCTAAAATTGAGCTTGAATGGAGTAGACACACAGTATATATTTTGTAGAATGCAGGAATTTGTCAAATAATCTTCTTTATGAGTGCAAAGATAGATAAACACATGATGAGTTTTCCAAACTGTGACTAAATAATTCCTTACCACTCATTCATAACCAAATCACGAAGCCTAGGTCTTAAAACCATTTGGTTTCTGTGACAGATAAACTACCTAGGATGCTGATATTGCCACACCATTTGCCAACAGAGATAAATAGAGAATAATAAGGAAATCATTTCCCACTAGTTGCCAGACAAATGTCAGCTGGAAAATCTTATCTACTAGGATGTAGAAAATTCAGATGTTTATTCTTGTTCTGTGATGCCCAAGTTGTAATAGAAATGTACATTTTTTCCCCTAAGGTGTAAAGTGAATGATAAGCTCCTCATTTCCATTCTTCCTTTCAAGGAATTGGAAAAGATATGTCTGAAATTCAAAAACAGATTTTGATTGTAGCAGGTGGATAGTGGATTTACTGATTAGATAACATAGAGTTAGGTGGTTTCCAGGGGTGCAGGAAGTAAGCATTACCTTATGCATCCCTATTTAGTTTTATGAGCATTTATAAAGGTTGAATTTCTTTTATTTGAAACAACAAATTTTACAAACATTTAAATGTAAAGTGACAATGTCAACTTACTTTAACTCAAATATTATAACATTAACACTAAAATTGCTTTTAAAAGCTCATTTAAAGATGCCACATATTTTAATACATATATGTGATATGCATAAGGTGTACCTAAATATATATGCATATAAATGTAAGGATAACCAAGGTAAAAGTAACATAATGGGTACCTGAGAAGCAGTACAATTAAAATGAAATTAGATACTAAATTTTTAAGAAAGTTTTCAGAGTTCAAGCAGAGATGCTGGTTTAGGTGTAGTGGTGTGTGAAAATGATTTTCTCAAATTGGTCTCATTTGGTTTCTGTATTTAGGGAACCACTTTCCTTGTTGACACACTTTCCACCTTCAACCACACTCACCCTCTGCTTATCCTGCTTAGTGTTGAAGCTGACAGTTTAAAAAGTCAAAAAACAACAGATGCTGGCAAGGTTTTAGAGAAAAGGATTGCTTATACACTGTTGGTAGGAAATTAATTAGTTCAGTCACTGTGGAAAGCAGTTTAGAGATTTCTCAAAAAACCTGAAATAGAGCTACCTCTTGACTCAGTGATCTCATTACTGGGTACATACCCAAAGGAAAATAAGTCATTCTACCAAAAGACATATACATTTGTATGTTCATTGCAGCGCTATTCACAATAGCAAAGACATGGAATCAATCTAGGTGCCCATCAAAGGCAGACAATAAAGAAAATATGGTACATGTACGTCATGGAATACTATGTAGTATTAAAGTTCATAAAAAGTTCAAAAAAAGAACAAGGCCATGTTGTTTGGAGAAACACAGATACAGTTAGAGGTCACTATCCTAAGTGAATTAATGCAGGAACAGAAAGCCAAATACTGCCTGTTCTTGTTTATAAGTGGGAGCTAAACACTGGATACACATGGACATAAAGATGGGAACAATAGACACTGGGGAGTAACAGAGGGAGGAGGGGAGGAGACGTTGAGAATTGCAAAGCTAACTGTTGGGCATTATTATGCTCAGTACCTGGGTGACCAGATCACTTGTCCCCCAAACCTCAGCATCATGCAATATACACATGTAGCAAACCTGCACATGTATCCCCTGAACCTAAAATAAAACTTGTCAGAAAATAGTCCTTCCAATGGCCCCTTGAAGTGATAGGAAGTATGATGGGAGGGCAGGAGAGACTAGTCTAAAGGCTTTTTTTTTTCCTGGGAAGTGGGAGATATAGCCTGTGGATAGTTCACCATCTTCTCACAAGGAGCACAAAAGTGAGACTCTGCCCACCCTTTGCTTCTTCTCCCTGCTCCAAGCATGGAGGAGGAGAAGGAAGGAGGAGAAGGATAAGGAGAGGTGCCAGGTAGCCTCTCACCCCTTTTTCTCTGAAGTCTTTCTGCCTTTGATAAGACAAAGAAAATGAAGAAAAGAACATCAAATTGTAATGAAGTTTTGAGTTTTGATGATAAGTTTGCCTGAACATAACAGTTACTGCAATGGATATCTTGGATCTACTGGAGAGACTAATGTACTAATGTGGCTGGAGACCTCAGTTAAATCAGATAGTGACAGGAAAAGTTACAGACTCTGATTGGGATTTCATCCAGGGAAGAAAAACAAACATTAAGCTCCACTGAAGGGGTTTACAGAGTCAATGGAAGAAAAAAATAAATTTGTGTTATTATTGTGTCTTATGAGTCCTACGTGTGTGGCATTGCAGGTGACAAGTGTGGCTTGTGGCAGCTTTACCCACTGCTGCAACAAAGAAAGGATTTTTTTTAACCCTAGTTAGTATAAATTCACTGCACATTGAGCAAACGATTTAATTTATACCTGATAATAATTCCAAGCAAGAGTTTTATATATAGATAAACAATTTGCTCTTGTACATAGGATATGTTAATATGGTACACTTTATCCTTCTAAACCATCAATGAGATAAAGTTTAAGATAAATATATTTTCTAAATCTGTGTTTCAGTTTATATTTACAATGTGTTTTTAAATGCAACATTATATCTGTGTCTAATGCTTTTGTTTTTGGAGTATGGGGATTGGGGATAATTTCCATTAAAGTTGTATTATATTCATCCATAATTTACAGGACTGTTATGAGGCTCAAATGAGAGAATAATGCACATTACAGTCCTTTGGCAACTTTAACAAATGTTAGATATTATAACTACTATTATTATCACTGAAGTACTAACAATTACTCTATACTAGGACACAAAATAGTTTTATCTTTAACTTTAGTGCCGTTTTAGCATAAGGAATATCAATATCTAAAGTTATAATAACATCAATGTATTAGATTGTCTTACTTCTCTTTTGAATTTTAAAAGCCATTTGATTATATCTATTATATGTTAATAAGTACAGAAATAGGAATTTGACCATATCATGAAAGATCTGTATTTTTACCTTATTGCTTGGCATCATAGAATTGAATATTCCATAGTAATTTAAAATGTTCTGTTATGAAATATTTCTTCAGTATATGATAAATCAGTAGCACACGTAGAAAGACACAGAGGGCATACTGCATAAAAAGGTTTAAAAGGTCAGTCTTTCTGATCACCTGTTTCCTTCCCGAGTTCGTTAGTTTTGTGTACTAGAACAGATATAAAGCATATCTCACAGATATTACGGGTTTGGTTCCAGACCACCGCAATGAAGCAAATGTCTCAAGAAGCAATCACGTAAAATTTTTGGCTTCCTAGTGTATACAAAAGTTATGTTTCCACTATATTGTAGTCTATTAAGTGTGCATTATATCTAAAACACAATGTATGTGCCTTAATTCAAAAATACTTTGTTGCTAAAAAATGCTGATGATCATCTGACCCTTCAGTGAATCATAATCTTTTTGCTGGTGGAGGGAATTGCCTCAGTGTTGATGGCTGCTGACTCATCAGAGTGAGGGTTGCTGAAGATTAGAGTGGTCATCAAAATGTCTTAAAACAAGACAAAATGAAGTTTGCTGCATTGATTGACTTTTCCTTGACAAAAGATTTCTCTATAGCATGCAGTATTCTAAGTCCTTTTTGTCATTTTAACAATGTTCTTAGCATCTTCACAGGAGTTCAATCTCAAGAAACGACTTTGCTCATCTATAAGAAGAAACTGCTCATCCCTTAATGTTTTATCACGACATTGCAGCAATTCAATCACATCTTCAGGCTCCACTTCTAATTCTAATTCTCTTGGTGTTTCTGCCATATCTGCATTTCCTTCCTCCACTGAAGTCTTGAACTCTCAGTTACATATGAGGGTTGGAATAAACATCTTTCAAGCCTCCATTAGTAGTGATATTTTTATTTTCTCCCATGGGTCATGAGTGTTCTTAATGGCATTTAGAATGGTGAATTCTTTCTAGAAGATTTTTAGTGTATATTGTACCAATCCATCAGAGGAAACTCTACGTATGGCTGCTATAGCCCTACAAAATATATTTCTTAAATAATAAGACTTCAGAGTCAAAATGACTCCTTGATACATGGGTTGCAGAATAGTTACTGTGTTAGCAGCATGAAAAAAGCATTCATTTCTTTGTACATCTCCATCAGAGCTCTTGAGTCACCAAGTACATTGTCAATGAGCACTGATAGTTTGAAAAGAATCTTTTGTTCTGAATGGAAGTTCTCAAGAGTAGGCTTAAAATATTCAGTATACTACGCTGTAAACAGATGTGCTGTCATCCAGGCTTTGTTATTCCATTTATAGAGCATAGACAGAATAGATTTAGCATAATTCTTAAGGGCCCCAAGGATTTTGGGATGGCAAATGAGCACTGGCTTCAACTTAAAGTCATCAACTGCTTTGGCACCTCACAAGAGATTCAGCCTGTTCTTTGCAGCTTTGAAGCTAGGCACTGACATTTCCTCTCTTGCTATAAAAGTCCTAGATGGCATCTTCTTCCAATAGAAGGTTGTTCTGTATACATTGAAAATCTGTTAGTTAGTGTAACCACCTTCATCAATGATCTTAGCTGGATCTTCTGGATAACTCGCTGAAGCTTCTCTATCGGCACTTGCTTCTTCACCTGGTACTTTTATGTTCTGGAGATGGCTTATTTCCTTAAACCTCATGAACCAGTCTCTGCTATTAACAATTTCACACTTCTCTTCTGCAGCTTCTTCTCCTCTTTCAACCATGACAGAATTGAAGAGTTGAGGCCTTGCTCTGGATTAGACTTTGGCTTAAGGGCATGTTGTATCTGGTTTGATCTATGCAGACTGTTCAAACTTTCTCCATGACAGTAGTAAAGCTGTTCCCTTTCATATAATTCAAGTGCTCATTAGAGTAACACTTTTAATTTCCTTTAAGAACTTTTCCTTTTCATTAACAACTTGACTGCTTGGTGTAACAGGCCTAGTTTCCAGCCTATCTCAGCTTTCAACATACTTTTCGCGTTAAGCTTAATCATTTCTAACTTTTGATTTAAAATAAGAGACATGTGACTCTTACTTTCACTTAAATACTTAGGAGCCACTGTAGTGTTATTAATTTGCCTAATTTCAATATTACCTTATTTCAGTGAAAAGGGAAGTCTCAAGAGAAGAAAAGAGATAGGGAAAGACTGATCATTGGAGCAGTGAGAATACACACACCATTTATTCATCAAGTTTGCCATCTTAAATGGGCTTGGTTCATAAAAAACAATCACAATAAAACAATTACAATAGTAACATCAAAGATCACTGATCACAACTCACCATAAGAGATATTATAACAATAAAAATGTTTGAGATATTGCAAGGATTACCAAAATGGAATACAAAGACAGGAAGTGAGCACATGTTGTTGGAAAAATGATGCCGATCGTCTTGCTAGTTCCAGTGTTGTCACAAATCCTCAATTTGCAAAATACACAATGTATGCAAAGCACAATAAAGTAATGCACAATACAATGAGGAATGCCTGTAGTCACACATAACTTACTTAATACAATAGAGCCATTCTTAACAAATCGTTCTGTGATTGGACCTTTATTTTATTTTATGTTAACTGATCACTTATGACAATCAGCTTTTTGTACCACCTCATGCCAATTTACCATATTCTTTTACTGCCTACACAATACTCCACTATACAGATGTATAATAATTTATTAGATGATCCTACTTCTTAATATTAATATTGTTTTTAATATTTAAATGAACTTTCAGATATTTATATCTGTGAAACTTCCAGTTTTACAGCTGTTGGAAATTTCCTAGAAGTGGACTTGCTTGTGTGTTAATTTGCTGTAAAATATTTGTATCTATACTTCTAAGTCCCTCTTCAAAAATAAATATATACCACCAACAATGGCTGACAATATCCATTCCATTGCGGTCTCATGAGCATAGGATTTTACAAGATGGTTTATCTTGTGTCACTTTGAGAGTTTAGAAATTGGGCATTACTGCTTCTTTACAGTGTATTTCCTTTCCCTGAATAAATCTGATGACTAATTTTAAAATTTATTTTATTTATTTTAATTATTTCTCTTTTTTGGAATTCTTGTTCATATAATGATATATCATATTATGATATGTTTATATCATAATGTATCATAAATGTGGCATTTTAAATCAGCAGAGATAGTATGAACAATATAATAACTGATCTTAAAAAGCTATATTCAAAATGTATTGCTACTTGAAGCAGAATTAATTCTATATGAAGGTACATGTATAAAATAAACAAGAGGCATGCTGGAATAAAACATAAATATTTTCTATGTTTTGAGTGTTGAGTACCACTTTAAGAAGGCTATAAAGCCAAAAGCATTCTAAGATATAATAACAGAAAACAAATTCCACTACTATTTGTAATACAAAACAATTTTAAGGAACATAAAAAGCTGAATTTGCTGCAGGAACAAGTGGAGTCATCATTTTGATATAGCCATTGTTCTTTAGTCATTTTTGTGCTCTCTCTCTCTCTATATATATGTATGTATGTTTATATATACATGTATATGTATATATAAATATGTATACATATATGTGAGTATATACACACATGTGTGTATAGAATAAATATATACGTATAAAATATGTGTAAACATACATACACACACACACACATATATATATATTTATTACGGAGGAGTCTCACCCTGTCACCCAGACTGGAGTGCAGTGGTGCGATCTTGGCTCAGTGCAACCTCTGACTCCCGGGTTCAAGCAATTCTCTTGCTTCAGCCTCCGGAGTAGCTGGGATTACAGGAACCCGCCACTATGTCCAGCTAATTTTTGTATTTTTGGTACAGATGGGGTTTTATGATGTGGGACAGACTGGTCTCAAACTCCTGGCCTCAAAAGATCCACCCACCTCGGCCTCCCAAAGTGTTGGGATTCCAGGTGTGAGCGTCCCTGCCGAGCCCATTTTTGTGCTATATTTTGTTGCAGTTATTTTGAGGTCAGTGATGTTTTGGCAGGGCCACTGTTAACTATTTTTGTTCTCCAGTAATTATTGACAATAATTTTCTAAAATATAAGTGTATTAGAGACATTAAAGAAGAAAGTTATAAATATCTATAATCCAAGAATAACCATTTTAATATATGTGTTTAATATCTTTCCAGTTTCTCTTTTTCCTCTTTCTCTCCCTCACTCCTCTCCTTCCTTCCCTGCCTCTGTCCTTTCCTTCCTTCTTTCCTTGCTCTCTACCTTTTAAAACAAAGATGCGCCGGGCGCGGTGGCTCAAGCCTGTAATCCCGGCACTTTGGGAGGCCGAGACGGGCGGATCACGAGGTCAGGAGATCGATCGAGACCATCCTGGCTAACATGGTGAAACCCCGTCTCTACTAAAAATACAAAAAACTAGCCGGGCGACGTGGCGGGCGCCTGTAGTCCCAGCAGGCTGAGGCAGGAGAATGGCGTAAACCCGGGAGGCGGAGCTCGCAGTGAGCTGAGATCCGGCCCTCCAGCCTGGGCGGCAGAGCGAAACTCCGTCTCAAAAAACAAAACAAAGCAAAACAAAACAAAAAACCAAAGATGCAATCACAGAGTACATGTTTTTGGGTTTCTTTTTTTTTTTTTTTCACATAATATGATTTTAATACATTTAGAAGAAAGCTACATGTATTGTTTTTTCTTCTGAATATTTTTAAAATTGTATTGATCTACAGTATGTGGCTAAATACTGTTCATGAGCATTAGGCTAATGCTATCTTGTGCTACTATAGACAATTCAGCTGTGTATTTCCTTGCACATTTATCACTTACAGTATGTCTAATTATTTCCTTCAGTTAAACTTTCAGAAGTGACATTTGTAGGTCAATGTATCTGCACATTAAAAACTGTGGTACTTATTACCAAATTGCCCTACAAAATGTTAGCTCTGACACTGATGTATTATCATTTTTATTATTCTTTTTTATTTTTGTTATCAGTATTTTATTTGCCAACCTAATTTTTGAAAAAAAAATCTCATTTAATTTGATTTGAATTTATTGGATTGCTAATGAAGTTCGGTATTTCTCATTCATTTTAATGATTCTATTTTAAAGTGACTTCCTAATGATCTCCTGTGCATTTTTATCCCCCCTTTACCTATCTTTCTCCCCTCTTTTTAAATGTTAACATTTTCTATTCACCTTGGAAGATTTCTTGCAATAATCTGCCTGATATACTAAAATGGTTTTCTCTATTTGCAATGTATCTTTTATTATTTGTTTGTGATGTTATACAACTAAAATGTTTTCCTTAATGAGATTTTACTTGGTTTTATATTTTAGAAAATTGCCCAATCTTGAGTTTAACAAATAGTCACTCAAACATTCCTCTACTACCTTTAAAAACCATCATATGTGTAGATTCAGTCAGATGCCCAGACAGAATATCTTCTTATGGGAATGCTTGTCCATGCTTGAATCTTATTTCTTCCCAAATATGCTTTACCTTTTCTTCTTAAAGTGAAACAATTAGTGTACGCAACGAGTATGATAGCAAAGTAAGCTGTAAATTTCCAATGCATTTGGAGATATTGAGTAGGATACAGAAAGGCATGAGGCAAGGCATTAGTTTTATAGCTCTAGAGAGTGCTCTCAACTTCATGTTGAAGCTTTGGATCACAGCAGAGTGCTGCTGGGCAAACGCATTTAAACTGAAGTTACTGCAAAAACGATACTTTGAGTAGACAAAGACTAAAGAAGCTAGAAACAATATCCCAGTACCCATGGAGTAGTAACAAGAAAGAACAGATAAATGTGCATGTGATGTAGGGTGTTAATATAGGCAAAGGTGAAATGGAAGAGGATAAAAAAATGTGGATAGGTCCATGACTAATGTCCCATACTGGGGAATGCCAGAAAATCTAATATATGCAATGGAAAATAGATTAGTTGTGTGTGAAGACCCTTCTCAAGTAACCAGTGTGATGCTCTACAGGTAGATACTTTGTTTAGTCATTGAATAGCAGAGAATACGTTTTTGGTTTCTATTTTTAGGTCTCAGTGTCTTCCTTTATGTTGATCCTATGCCTTTTCAGACTCCAATTTCAATGGAATTTTACTTGACATTCAGCAAAATCAATTAAGAATTCAGTAACTATCATAGGGAAAATACCAGGTCAGCTGCTGGCATTAGATAGAACCTAAATGATGGCATGTACCTGCTACTAAATATTTATTTAGACAAAGAGGTACAAAAGCTACACATCATAGGAATCACACAGTTGCACACTACTAATTTGCTTTTCCTCTGTTAGTAAAATCTTGGCTACTCATAACTTAGTCTCTCGGTGGTTAGCCTGATGAATTAGAGGTTTCTTGCCCCAGGTACTCAGTCATGTTAAGAAAATTTGGTGATTTCACTAATATAGTATAATTTCCAAAGCTGTCAAATACAAAACATTCCTATAACACTTGGTATTTACCATAAAAACATGAAAACCAAGACTAAATAGAATAATGTATATACACGCTATGTCAACATACAATAACTAAGTGTTTAGCAAAGGATTGAATTTTTATGTTTTAAAATGTAAGCTCTATGAATAGATCTTTTTTTTTTTTTAATTGAAACATGATAACTGTAGTCTGGTCACGGAAAATAGATCCATTTCTATCAATCAATTAATACATGCTTAGAAAGTACCTGCCTTGTTCTTAGGACTATGTTAGAAGCCGAAGGAGATTTCAAAGATGATTTCAAATAAGGAGTTTGTTTTCAACAAACCCGAAAGTTAGTAGGAGAGAGAAGATACTTATGATGTGAGAGGTATCATTATATTGTGAAGAAGGTAGACTCTGAAACCCAATTATCTAGGTTTGAATCCTGGCTCTGCCCATCATATATTGCATGGCCTTGAATAAGTTATTTAGTTTCTCCGTGTCTTAGTGTTCTCACCTGTAAAATGGGAATAATAATAGTATCAGCCATGTAGAGCTATTGTATTAAATGTGTTTAACTTTGTAACATACTTTGAATGTGTCTGGCACATACATGCTAAATTAGTCAATAAATGTGAAATAATTAGAAAATAGTATGTACTGGATGATGAAATATAAACTGATATAGTTTGGATGTTTGTTCTCTCCACATCTCATGTTGAAATGTGACCGCCAAGGTTGCAAGTGCGCCTAGTAGGAGGTGTTTGGGTCCTGGGGTGGATCCCTCATGAATGGCTTGCTGTCCTTTTCATGGTAATAGGAGTTCTCGCTCTGGAATTCATATGAGAACTGGTTATTTAAAAAGAGCCTGGGACCTCTTCATTATCTCTCTTGCTCCATCTCTTTCTAGTTCCCTCTCTTGCCCTGTGACACTCTGAACCCCCTTCACCTTCCACCATAATTGGAAGTTTCCTGAGGCCCTCACCAGAAGCAGATGCCGGCACTATGATTTGTGCACAGCCTGCAGTACTGTGAGCCAATTAAACCTCTTTTCTTTATAAATTACCTAGCCTAAGGTATTCCTTTATAGTAAAGCAAATTGGAGTAACACAAAAAGCAACAATAGCAATAGTAATCACTAGCTAGATATTGAAGGATTATTTTATATTTTACATGCCATGAAACATCCTATCTTATCTGATTGATAAGAATCCAATGAGAGGGGAACCATTATCTATATTTTCCAGCTAAGAAAATAAGCTTTTGACAGTTAAAGGAATTTTTACTGTCAAAAAAAGGGTTGGGATTTAAAATTTTTTTTTTCCTTTTTTTTTTTCAGAGTCTTGCTCTGGGTTGCCCAGGCTTGAGTGCAGTGGCACCATCTCAGCTCACTGCAGCCTCTGCCTCACTGCAGCCTCTGCCTCCTGGGTTCAAGGGATTCTCCTGCCTCAGCCTCCTGAATAGCTGGGATGACAGGTGCATGCCACCATGCCTGGTTAATTATTTGTACTTTTAGTAGTAGTGGGGTTTCACCATGTTGGCCAGGCTATTCTCAAACTCCTGACCTCAAGTGATCTACTCACCTTGGCCTCCCAAAGAGCTGGGATTACAGGCATGAGCCACTGCACCAGCCTCTCCTCTCTTTTGACCTCTCTGTCACAGACAAATACATATAAATACTTACCCATATATTCTAAGTGGACAAAACTATGTCATATATAGTATCCTAACTCAAAGAACCTTATGTTTTATTATAGGAATCACAGGAAGAACTCAGGCTACACTTAGTGTTTTGTAGAATTTTTCACTATAAAGAGGTGCCAAGTATCAAGGATTTATAAACTTAAATAAACTTTGTGTTCGTTTTTTAAGATGACAAATCTTGGGGGAGATATTTATAGTTTGGGGATTATTTATAGGTTTCAGTTCCTATTTCTCACATTCTTTATTCCAATTCTGTAGAGCATGCCCTGCAGATTTTCTTACTTTGTCACTAAAGGAAAAAGAAAGGTCAACCAAAGAATGCGACATAGTGTCCCAGACTCTGGACCTTGAAAACACACAGGAGAGAACCAAAGCCTCTTTAGAAATAACATTTCCTTTATCTTCTTATGTTTTTCCTATTTCCTTCCATCAGCCTGCCTTCAAGTTCCCAGGAATTAAGCACCAGCAAATTAAATATTTTCACCCAGTTTACAATTCTGCCATCGGAAGATGCTTTTAACAATACCGTGTTTTTCTCTGTGTATCTAACTGCACTAAAAAAGACAGATGAAAGCGTATGAAAAAGGAGACTTCAATGTATTGGATCACTGCCAAGTTGTTCAGGTTCTACAGAAATGTACCTTTCTGTGGTTGCCTTTAATTACTAATTTCCAGGTTAATTTAACTGTAAGCAGTAAACTGCTAAAGAGATTAGTATAAGATCACATTTGAATTTAAATGTTAGAATTACATTTAAGTTTATCACTCCTATCATTGCTTTATTCCAAATCCTGCTGTGCTGCTTCAGGCCTTCCTTCTCCATTCATTCCAGAATCCAGCAAGGCTCAAACTCAGAGTTTCAATATCAATGTCTTGTTAAACATCTTGGACAATCAGTAAAAATCTCATTGTTGTGGAAACGTGTATGGCAGAGGGCTGCCCTTTCTTGCAGTTTATGGTAATCTAATAGTGGTGGAACAGTCTGTAATTTCATATTTCAAAGCTATTAGTGCTACCTGCACCTATAATAAAAAAGACAAGGATTTGTACTTATTTAAGGTTACATTTAAGCGTCTTGAGAAGGGTAATTGATTAGTGTGCTCATCAGAAACAGAATGTCTATAATTTTCTTAAATATCTTCTCTTCAGATGGTTGAGATACTGCCAGAAAACACAGGAACAGTTGTTGAGCATAGTATTAATTTTAGAGCAACCTCATACAGGAATGGTGATTTAGACATGGCTGTTGGCAGAATTATCACTGATGTTCTAAAAATATAATAGCAGAGAATAACTTTCAATATATAATTTTTGAAAATACAATTACCTTTGGGAAAAGGTCCAAAGTGGAACTTCTGTATATGTTGTGCTTTCACTGAGATATGGTAGCAATCCAAAGAATCATGAGATGTGGCTTGTTAATTACCTGTCTGCTCTTATTTTAGCAACTTCTAATTTTCACTCCTTTAATACAAAAATTCAGAGGCAAAATCTTATAATGTGCCGTGTTCACAGTATACATAGGCAAAAAATGAGACTTCCAATGGGAAAGAAATTGCAGGTCATTTCTGTTAACTTATTCATAAGTTGTTTATTTTACATATTTGTTGGACTTTTTATTTATTCACCGATTCTGGTTAAGAAGATATCATGTCACTTTGACACAGGTGGAAAATTTGGTAATGGAACAGTCAATAAAAAATTTGCAGGTAAAGTCAAAATTAGCTTTTGTTATTTTTTCAACTGCTTTTAATACCCTGTTTTTCCCTGCAGATATGGAAAGAGACAGAGAACACTTCTGCAGAGATGCAGAAGTCAACATTATTTTATCTTTGGCAAATAACACATGTTTTCCTAAGGAAATCTTCTTGTTTTATCTTAAAATCTCTTACTGCCATTTCTATACATTCTAGAACGTTGCACAGCCTGCTAACTAAGGAATTTGGAAAAATGGTTGACTTTGGCATATTATCATTTCAATAAATTCAGTGAAACTCTGTACTTTATACTTTGTCTCTTACAGGCATATATTTTGGATTCAAAGCAATGTTATTCTAACCAGAACAATCTCTACAATTGGCAGTAAAAATCTATGTAAGTGAGAAGACATGCCAGGAGAAGCTCCCTAGAAAATGTGAATCTTGAGTTTGTTATTAACACAAAAATAGTATTTCCATAAGAAGAGAAATCTGCAGAGTTACTTGTAAAACAGCACTGCGGTAGTAATTTCTAGTTCCTCATTTGTGTTCATTTGGCCTTCATACCTACATCTAGAGGAGAAACTATCTTGTATTATTCACATTTCTTTTGCATGTTTGTTTTTCTCTCTTAGTCCATAGAAAAAGAAGCCTGTAGGGAAGAAAGCATGTTTTATGCATGTTTAAAAGCAAATGAATGAATATATAAATACATGATTGGACAAGTGTGCTTAACTTGCTAAAGAGAGAAGAAAGGCATGCCATTTAAGGTGGTGATTTATAGGAAACAAAGTTGGCTTAGGAGGGTGTTGCAGATTCAGTTTTCTGGGAAGCAAACTGAGATGGAGTTTATTGAGCAAGGTGCTCATTAGGGACAGCCCTTGGGATCAACACCTGAGAAGACAAAGCAGGTGTAGGCAGAAGAAGTGGAGAATGCATCCCCGATGGTGGCCTCAGCCCACCCTGGAGAACTCTGGAGCTGGAATGCCTTTTCAGAATTACAGGCCAAGTAGGTCACAATTTCTCTGCCTGTATTCATGAGTCATTGAATATGGAACACTCTGGGAAGGGGCATAACCTTGGGAAAATTGGCTCTACATGTGAGGCTATCTCTAAAGACTCTGGCAATTGAAAGATATCTGCTATCAGCACTTCTTGCAGCTGGGGCAACAAGTCCTTTGATGGAAATCTGGGCAAGGCATTACAATGCCCACCATAATGAGATAGAACTAGATTGCACAGGCTTTTGCAAGTGAGAATGAAGGGTTTAAAGTAAATAATATTTTAAATGGTGATTATATGTTCTTTTATAAAGCACAATAATACTGCAAAGTTCACTCCATTCGCAGTGGAAAGATCAAAGCCGAGGGAACCAGTTTAGGAAGTCAATCAAGTGATTCCTTCATGAGGCAAGGCCCTGACAAACTAGCAGCCATCAGAATGACAATAAAGTGAACCTGGTGACTGAATTGATTGAGGGTTTGGGGAGGCCTTCCTACCAACTTCTGAGCCTGTCCTACGTGCAACATACTTTTGTTCTGTTTTGAAATTAATAGTCGCAATAAGGTGGATATGATTTTAATTTTATTCTACAGAAGAACAGAAGATGCTTTGAAAGGTTAAATAAATTGCCCAAGTCTTTCAGCTAGCAATTGAGGGAGACCAGATCTGTCTGAC
This sequence comes from Rhinopithecus bieti, assembly GCF_001698545.2. Lineage (NCBI taxonomy): Eukaryota > Metazoa > Chordata > Mammalia > Primates > Cercopithecidae > Rhinopithecus > Rhinopithecus bieti. Next base: position 1,349,448 of record NW_016819032.1, read on the forward strand.
TGCAGATCATACATCGTCACGCAATATCACATACTTCTCTGCCAAGTCCCAAGCCAGAGGATACACTTCATCTTTGAAGCCGAGGTGGAAGAGAGAATAGTATGAAACTGGTAGGACTGTGAAAAAAGTTAAAGGACAATAGGCTGATTTGTAATACCGGGGAATGAAAATTTCTAAAATGATACAAACATGTATCGAGTTACCAAGTAAGAATCATAACAGCATCAATTCTTACTATAATCTGGCATTATGCTTTAAAAAACAGACACTTTAGTCTTCATGTGACCTCTATAGGAAAGATAGAATTAGACTCTTCATTTTACAGATGAGAAAACTGGATTTAAGAGAATCATGTAAATTGCTTGAGGTCAAATAGCTAGTGAATGGTGGAACTGGATCTTTACGACATGACTGTCTTCAAAGCCCTTGATCTTCATTACCATATACCACATTTTCTTGTTAAAAATTGCCATCTAATTAATTGAGAGTGTTTTGTCGGTAATATATATCAACCAATTGCTAATCCACATCCTCACTCTTTTAATATTCATCAATGACTTTGATAATTCAATTTTTATATGTATGTCCAGCTACTTATCATTTTGTGAAATGGGCATCTTTAAGTTTATAAACAAATTGTTTATATATAATGTAGATTACGTTTAAATTGCTTATCTTCAGTCAGGTTGTGACCTGCTGCTGTATTAATTTCCCAGGGCTACTGTAACACAAACTAGGTGGCTTAAAACAACAGAAATTAAATTTCTTCTCATTTCTGGAGAGTATGAGTCTGAAATCAAGATGTTTGCAGGGTTATGATCCCTCTGAAACACTTAGGGAAATCCTTCTTTGCTTCTTTCTGGATTCTGGTGGTTTGGTAGTAAACCATGATGTTCCTTGGTGGCGGACATGTCACTTCAAAACTATCTTCACATGGCCTTCTCCCTGTGTCTCCATCTTCATATGGCCATCTTCTTATAAGGATACTAGTCATAATGGTTTAGGAGTTCATCCTATTCCACCTTATCTTAACCAATTACATTTGCAACAAACCTATCTCCAGATGTGCTGATTTAAATATTTGTCCCCTCCAAAACTCATACTGAAACTTAATACTCACTGTGGCAGTGTGGAGTGTGGGGATGTTAAGAGGTGATTGGGTTATGAGGGCTCTGCCTTCATGAGTTGATTAATCCATTCACGAATTAATGGATGAACTGGTTATCATGAGAGTGGGACTGGTGGCTTTGTTAGAAAGACCTGAGCTGGCATGCCCAGCCCCCTCACTATGTAATACTCTACAGCACCTTAGGGCTCAGGAGAGAGTCCCCACTAGGAAGAAGGCTCTCACCAGGTCCAGCCGCTTAACCTTGAACTTCTCAGCCTTCATAACTGTAAGAAATAAATTCTTTTTATTTGTAAATTATCCAGTTTCAGATATGTTGTTATAAATAACAGAAAATGTACTAAGAACCAAATAAGGTTACATTTTGAGACACTGGAAAGTAGAACTTCAACATATCTTTCTTGAAGGCGCATAAATCAACCCATAACAACTGTACACATAAAATCAACCTTTGTGGCCACATCACGTTATGTTTGTTGCCATGTCTATTTTTAAGAAAAGGAGACAAAGCTTTGCTAAAAGCTAGGCAAATTCCATGTACAGCATTCTCTTCAGTACTTAATCTACCTGAAAATACTGGATTTGAGTAGAAAGCAAACTATCCTAATGGGACAGAATCTAACACCATGTCTCTTTTACGTATGAATTTGAACTTATATCATTGGGCATTCTTCTGAGGGAAGCAAATAGCTAAATACATTTACTCATTTTTTTATGATTTTTTAAATTTCCGGTGGGCTGCATTTTCTTTTTCTCATTTAAACAACTTTCCCTAGAACAGAGTCAAAGCTGGTAGGAGAGACTTGGGGAATTTGTTTTCCCAATGTGCTTTATTATCATTATATTTTTATTACCTATATTGTAAATGGGATAGACTGAAGAGGCATTTCCAGACTAATTTTTCTTTCAGCTTATGTAATTTGGATTACTCTCCTTTCATATGAATCTAGTTGTAAGAATTTCTTAGAGGCAGATATCAAAGAATTTTAATATTTAACTTGCCCCCAGGAACATGATGGCCAAGGTTTTATGTTTATTAAATTGTTCTGAAGGCAGGCAGCCCTTAAGTCAGATATGATACATGATCTGTATTTGGATATCATTAAAGCATGTACAAATTATGCAATTGCTTCATATGTCTATAACATGGGAATACAACTCCTTAATTACCAAAAGCAGTGATGCTTTTCCAGCTTTTGGCTTTATTGACCTTTCTGCACATTTTATTACTTCTTTCCTCCTCTAGATTTTCTTTTCTGCTCCTACAATACAAGCCACTTGTGCTTTATTTTATACTTAGCCTCCTCTGATGAATTTTCTGCTGTCTACTTCCATGCTTTCGTATTTAATCAAAGATGTTATTCCTTTTGCCCTTGTCATAAATGTTTGCACTGCAAAATCAGTACATAGCTATATACCAGTGCTGCCCAAATCTATTTTCCTAACTCTGACAGCAACAAAACTTTGACCTCAGTTGCCTCTTGGATAGATCCTGGATGCTTATGGGCATTTTTGAATATAAAATGAACCAAATTCATTGTCTTTTTCACTGAAGTGCTTTGATAGTGAAGCAGATTTTACTTTTTTCCTCAATTAACACCTTCTTCCATGTAATTTTACAATTTCTCCCACAAAACAATGCATATACATCCCTGTCCTTAGATTCTGAACTTGAACAATGGGATTACTTGCTTTGTGCAATGGGATTGGCCAATGGGATGTTAAAAGCAAAGACTTTTTCAACATATAGGGACTGAAGTATGCTCATTTGGTTAGACACATTATTTTGTACCTTTGCTATTGCCACAAAAATACCATGCCTTGACTAGCTTGCTGGTCCAAGGACACTGTGAGACTCATTTAACAGAGTTACTTGGCCAATCCACAGACCTTTATTTGAAGTGGAGCTACACAGGTGAGCCCTAAAACTCCATAGGTTCACTGACACCTGAGTGAATACAACTGACAAAAGCAGAGGTACTCCCGACAATAAGTAAGATGCTTGAGAGATTAATTATTGTTTTGGTATGCCATTAATTTTTGTGGTTGTTATACAACCAAAGTTGTCTACTACAAATATTGGTACTTGAAGTAGAGTGCTGATAAATCAAAACACTAGAATGTGTGTCATTAATTTTAGGACTGGATGGTGAGTAATAAGGAAGCTAATTTAAGAAGCTTAGAAAATGGTAGACTGTATAATTGTAGTCATAACATATTGGTAAAAACTGTCAGGTGTGATCATCTGGAAGATTGACATAGAATTTAATTAATTTGCAAACTTAGGCAAGGTGGATTCTAGGCAGAGTACAGAAAGAGTGATCTAATTCCATTCAGTTGGATGAAATAAGGTGCTAGAAGGGAGAGATTAGGTGAGAAAAGAACTATCCAGTTGCAGTAATAAACAGAATGAAAAAAAAACAGATCCTAAAATGTGCTGTTTGCAAAACTCCTTTTAAAATTTGTCAGCTCTCTAATCTTGCCAGACAGTAAAATAGTATTAAATTAAAAATACAGCCTTGGGGCAAGATAAAATCAAGGTCTTTAAAATGTAGCCTAGAGGCATAGACAAAATCAAGGAGTAGCTTTCCTGTACTTTGTCAAGATGTTTGAAAGAAGTTAGGTGGCCTCTACTACATCTTCTCAGAAAAATAAAGCTAGGAAAAATAGGCACTAGGAAGCTTGGTCCCTTCGAATTTTGATGGTCAGTAGCACTTAAAACACCAAAAGATTTGTGGAGTTCATAAATAGAGTCGATGGGAATAGAATACATAATAAGACTCATATTTGTCACTTTTGTAAATGTAGTTTACTGTAATCACTCACATAGAACCCTCAGGGATGTTGGGACAACTGGCTAGACCACTACCAGCCAGGGCTAAAATGTAGACAAACTCATGGGTAATAGTGAATGTCTGGGCAGATTGGTCAAGGACCTGGAGGATAAAGTTTGGAAGATTAGGACAAGGAGGCCTGTGAAAGAGGCATGTGGATGGTCACATGGGAGTGGGCATATAGTATGAAGATTTTTGTGTCTCTCATTTATATGTCCTAAAATAGATCCATCTTTAAAGAAGCACTTAACAGCACATTAGAATTACACATCCAACTGACATCAGCCAACTCTGTTATTGGCCAGTCATTACTAGCAAATTAAACAAATGAATGTGGTAGCCCTGGTGTCAGGGATAGTAGCTATACACAGACCCAATAGTATGGGCTCCCATTCACCACTGTTGAATATCCCACATGCCAGCAACAGACATCAGTAGTGAACCTTTGACATGCAAGGCAGCATACCTTGAGGAGGCCAATGTGGTGGCAACCGACTCACTTGAATCCCTTCCATTCTGGAAGCAATTCCTCTTGATTGAAATTGACACATATTCCAAGATCACATTTTGCTTTGCTGCCCACAGAGCCTCAGCCAGCAACACTTTTGATGATCTACAGTGAATTTGAACCACTGACACTGAGTTCTGCACAATATCACATCAAACTAAAAGATCTACTTCACAGCAAAGAAGGTACAACAATGGACAGAAGACTATGGAATCTATTGGTCTATCACATACGACAGCATCCAGAAACTGCCAGCTTGACAAAAACAGTTGAATGGTCTTTTTTTTTCTTTTCTTTTTTTTTTTTTTTTTTTGAGATGGAGTTTCACTCTTGTCGCCCAGGCTGGAGTGCAGTGGCACCATCTCAGCTCACTGCAACCTCTGCCTCCTGGATTCAAGCAATTCTCAAGCCTCAGCCTACCGAGTAGCTGAGATTACAGGCACCCACCACCAGGCATAGCTAATTTTTGTTTTTTTTAGTAGAGAAGGGGTTTCACCTTGTTGGTCAGGCTGGTCTCAAACTCCTGACTTCACATGATCTGCCCACCTTGACCTCCCAAAGTGCTGGGATTAGAGGTGTGAGCCACCACACCCAGCCACGAATGGTCTTTTATATGTGCTACTGAGGCACCAGTTTGAGGTAATACCCCGTGAGGAAATAATTCTGTCATTCAGGATAAAGTATTTACAATAAATATGAATAAATAAACAGTGGTAGACCACCTAAGTCTAGGAACCAAATGGTAGAAGTAGCATTAATAACCTTTAAAGAACTCATATAAATTAATTTTAAAATCAAAATCCCCTCTGAAAAGCAGGAATGATTTTATTTCTAAGATTCAGTAAAACCAAATTTTATTTTCATAGTTGGCAGGATGACTCTAAAATGGCTCTGGAAGATCCCTGCCTACTGGTCATAATGCTTTTCTGTGATAACTTCTTGTATATTGGTCGGACTTACTGACTTACTTCTTATAAATAGAATATGGCAAAAATTATAGGATACCACTTCCAAGATTAAATTTAAGAAGATAGTGACTTGTTCCTATTTATACTCTCTTGTCGTTTTCCTTGGTTTCTCTGAAGAAAGCCAGCTGTCATATTGTAAGCTCCAATAGGAAGAGACCCACATGGCAAGGCACTAGAGGAGACCTCCAGGAAAAAGTTAGTGAGAAGCTGAATCCTGCCAAAATCCCTTTTGTGGATTTATCCCAAGTCAAGCCTTAAAATGAGATTGTAGTACCAGCCTTGTGAGAGGCCCAGAGCCACAGGACCCAGAAAAGCCATGACTAGATTCCTGACCAATAGAAATTATGAGTCAAGAACCTTTTTTTTTTAAGCCACTAAGCATTGAAATAATTTTATGCAAAATAAAATACACATACATAGAAATTATCTTTTTGCTTGTTATATATTTTGAAAATTTTAAGTTTTTAAGTGACACAAACTTTAGACAAACTCTATAGGTTCCAATGATAACTTGATTCTCATACACATTGTCTTCTTTAGACTTTGATAAGTTTGGCTCTCCAATTTCCATAGGAGAACTGGGTTTTGACTGAGAACTGGATTGCTTGGTTCATCTTCTCTATCCTTTGATTCTGACCATGCTGAAAAGTGCCCTGATTAATTTTATGTGAATAAGAAAACCATGAGTACTATGAGGGGAGTTATTGTGACATCAGTCTTCTAAAGTTTTACTCTTTGTGATATTTTGTGTTCCTCTTTCAGATTTTTCACATTGCATCTATGTGAAAAATTCAATCTAGATATATTCAAAATATTTTATTGATGTTATTCCCCTTGGAATCATTAATCCCACAGGAAGTGAGACCTGTTCATCTAAGTTGCTGAGAATATGAAGACTAGGATAAAATACTCCTTTTTCTCAGAGTCACCATAATTAAGAAATATGTTTTATAATCTGTAACTCTAAGGTGTGTAATACTCGTCCTAATATCAAATATACTCAAATGGTCATGAGTTTTTGCCTTGTTTAGGTTTTGCGTGCCCATGGGGAAGATGTTTTGATAAGAAACATGACTCTTATGACACTCTGTTTTCTGATTTTCTTCCCACCTCTCACATTTCTTTCTCAAGACTCCATCTAGTTATATGTTATATTATACTTAGATATTATATTCAATTCTATCCTTAGTTTCCTCTGAACACATGATCTGGGTAATCAATGGACAGTTCAATATTAGCTGTCCAGTTGGTACAGTTTCCAGGAGCCTTCATTCAGGCTTGGTTCTTAAGACTTATGGCCCATACAGGATATGGTAAAGCTAAGTGAAAAGACTGGACACTTTGCACAAGAGACTGTGACTTCTTGGGTAAATGTACCCAAAAGAAAGAGTTTCATGACTTCACCTTTCATATTTCTGGATATTCTGGTAATGGTGAGCTTTTAACTTGCCTCTAACCAGAGGTACTACCCATTTTTTTTTTTTTCATCTCCATCTTAGTAATATTTCCCATCTATCTGATGGTGTAGGAGGCTGGGAGTCAAGGAAGGGCAGGAAAATAAGAAATAGGTTAAAATAAATGGTCTGCATCAGAAAACCAACAATTTAGAAACGTAAGTTTGGAAGGTAGAGAGAGCTTGGAGAGCGTGTTAGATGCAACAGGACTTAGACAGATACACCTTTAACAGGGCACTTATCCAGGACATTTGGGTAGAAAAGTAGTCTCTAAGGGGCCAGTCTGGAAAGTTCACTGTTAGCCATGACTTATATTCCTGCCTATTATTTGTATTTAGTTTATCCACAAAACCATATATATCATACAACTGGACCCATTCATATGAATGTCCCACAAACATGAAATTCATTTAATTTTCCAAAATCCACACATGTCCCAAACTACCTTATTCTTCCAAGATCTCTTCTGTTTCTTTGGCCCCCTACTTCAGTGAAAGAAACTAGCCAGAAACCTGGGGACCAACCTCTTCTTTCACATCTCTATGTCTATATTTCTATAGAGTCTCATATTTTTATCCACTATTTCAATAATCTCCAACATGGTACACTAGTCCCAATTTATTCCTTGCTGTTATGCTTACAAGATCATCTTTCCAAAGTCAGAAAGGAACTTGTCCTTTTCTTGTATAATATTTCTAAGTCGCTCTCCATTACTTTCTGATAAAATGCATGCTCTTCCTATCTCTCCAACTTCACTCAAGCAGTTTTTTTCTTGTTCCAGTCAATGTGATACACTTAAGAGTTTTTTGAATGTGTCATTTGGATACATGCCCCATGCTTTCAAATTTCTTCTGTCCCCTCTGAAACCTTGATCACTAACTTTATGTGGTACCACTCTGTCTTAAAGTACACTTTTGATAGCACATACAATGCTTTATTTCAATCATTTGATTAGACAGTATCTACCCTAGTGGGAGTACAATTGTTGAGGGAAGGAATGTATCATAATTACCTTTCTATTGCCAGTGCCAAACATAGTACTTAACACATAGTCAAGGCCTAATATGTTGGTTGAATAAGTAGATGGATGAATAGATGGATGGATGGATAAATGAAACTAATTATTTGAAAACATAAGCCATGTTAAACTATAGATAATAAAAAAGGAACATGTTTTATTACTCTTTCCCCAAATAAAATATTTTCTGTCATGTATAAAATGTAGTTTCTGTTTCCATTGCTTATTATAGATGCTTCTCATCCAAAAATAGGAGAATTGCCATTTAGAAGAGACTCTGAAAATTGCTATTTTGTTGACATGGAATCTGAGGTGCTTTGAAAGGTAGAATAATCTGCAGTGTCCATTTGAGCATTTAGATGCTCTGAGTCTGCCTATTTTCAGGGTCTATATTTACTCTTATTCAACAAATATTTATTGAGCTTCTACTGTCTTTCTGATAGTGATTGAGGATGAGATCAATTTATCTTCTTTGAGCTCCATGGATCAGGAATCTGGTCATGAGCCGACCAGATATGTAATCCACAATTTTGGATTTCTTAAAACACCTTGCCATCCAAGTATTCCCAGAAAAAAAGAAACTGTTGTAGAAGAAGAATGAAAAATATCATATTCTGCAATAGAAATAAAAAAGTATACTCCTTGATTGTTTTGCCTAATTTGATTCAACTCTTATAAACATTACTAGTATGTTTTTGCATAGATTTGCATGTCAATAATTAAAAATTAAGGTTATTTTTGCCCCATCATGTTTCAAAGTGCCCTGGAATTATGTGTAGCTTGACTTCTAAGAAAAGAGAAAGCCCCTTATTGAGCCCCAACAATGCTCTGCATTGTGACATACATTGTCTCCAGCTACATCCTGTGTCGCAGATGCAGATCAAATAAGATGTTTCTTTCATACATTAAACTCCTGTTATGGCTTATTTAGAAAGACAAATAGGATTGTAAAAGATACCTTCTTTTACTTTTATTTAAGATGTTTCTACCATTTTGGAAATATTCTAATAATTTTGTTCCATCCATAACATCATTAATTATACAACCAGTTGTTTTCATCATATTTTTCCTATATTTACAATGTAGTCAGAAGGTTTTAAAAATTATTAAAACAAATATAATTTAAACTTATTTATGTCTGAGATGCAACTGAAGTAAATAGTAAATTGCTCCTTCTTCACCAGAAATTCTTCACTAATCTCATACCTTCATTAAAATTGAAGATTTTAACAGAGTAACTAGACAATCTACAGAATAGGAGAATATATTTACAAGCTATGCATCCAGCAAAGGTCTACTATTCAGAATATATAAGAAACTTAGACAATTCAACAAGCAGAAACCAAATAGCCACATTAAAAAGTAGGCCAAAGGCATGTACAAACACTTCTCAAAAGAAGACATCCAAGTGGCCAATAAACATGAAGAAAAGCTTAACATCAGGAATCATCAGAGAAATGCAAATTCAAAACCAAAAGGAGATATCATCTCACACCAATCATAATGGCTATTACTAAAAGTCAAAAAACAACAGATACTGTTGAGGCTGTGGAGAAGAGGGAATGTTTATACACTGTTGGTGTGAATGTAAATTAGTTTGGCTCCTGTGGAAAGCAGTCTGGAGACTTCTCAAAGAACTTAAACTACCATTTGACCCAGCAATTTAATTACTGAGTATATGACCCCAAAAATTGCTCTATCAAAAAGAAACATGCACTTGTATGTTCATCATAGCCCTATTCCCAATAGCAAAGACATGGAATCAACCTAGGTACCCATCAACAGTGAATTGGATAAAGAAAACGTTGAACATATACACTATGGAACACTACACAGGCATAAAAGGGAAGGAAGTCGTGTCCTTTGCAGCAACATGGATGCAATGGGAGGCCTTATTCTAAATGAATTAATGCAGGAACAGAAAACCAAATATGCATGTTCTCACTTATAAGTGGGAGCTAAACATTGAGTACTCATGGACATAAATATAGCAACAATAGACTCTGGAGACTACTGAGGGGCAGGAAGGGAGTGGGGAAAATATTGAAAAACTACTGAGTACTATGCTCACTACCTGGGTGACAGGATCAATTATACCCCAAATCTCAGCATCACACAACATACCCAAGTAAAAAGCCTGCACATGTACCCCCTGAATCTAAATAAATGTTGAAGGTTTATTTTAAAAAAATAGTATCCCTAGGACCGCCAATATAGTATCTTGAACAAAATACAAATCTGTCTCCCTCTCATGTAAAAGCAATCTGCAGGTGGGCAGCTCAGGATTAAGATAGCATGCAGAGTTTTTAGGACCCATGGATTTTATGACTTTCATGTCTGCCATTTCTAGGGTGTGGACCCTGACATCCTCGTCCAATACGGCTACAAGACATCCAGCCATCTCTTCTGCATCCTATGCATTTCAATGATTAGGAAAAGGCAAAGAAGAAGGGGGTCAGAAGCCAGCTTTGCTGGCTTCTAAGAGGGCCTCACGGAAGCAGTCTCACACTTTCCACTTGTATCTCAGCGGCAGAACATAGTCACATGGGCGCAACCATCTCCAGTGAAAATGAGGAGTAGACTTTTTTCTTTTAGACAGCCAAGTGCTCTCTAGGAGCTATCTCCAAGGCCTCAACCAGTGAAAATGAATGATGTATTGATGAAAGCACTTAGGGAGCTCTATAAGTCTTTGACAATTTAGAGCCCACAGCTTCCATATATATCTTAAAATATTGTGAAACAATGACAAAATAGTAGTTAAGGGGAAGCTTCTCTTTGTAGTCATATTCCACAGAACAGATGAAGAAACAACAGAACGTAATATTAACATCTTGCAACACCTCTTAAAATAATGAATCTAGGCATTAAACACAAGGTCTGCTAAAATCACAAAATAAAAGACAATCAAGCATTGTGTGCCTCTTGATGGAAGAACACCCCACACATATAATTTTCTTTTTAGAAAATCAAAGCAAATTTGATGAAGACTATTGATCCAACTTGCAATTTACAAAAAAACACAAAAGACAGAGAAAAATATTAAGCATCATCCTATAAGGACACGATTAGCAAAACCCAAACTAGGAACACCTAAGGATAAAAGAACTGGTTTCTTCCACAAATGTTGAAGGAAAAAAAAAACGGATGAGAACTCTAGTGATGAAATATACTTTAAAGACTGAACAATCATCATGTATGAAGCTATTTTAGCTCCTGATTCAAACCAACAAGTATAAAACAAGACCACATAGATGTGGATGGACCCAACGTAACTTTTGTGAGACAACTGGAAAGAAATAAAAAATTAAAAAAATGAATTTTATTTTTAAATATTAACTGAGCTTGATAGCACAAAAGTTATACAAATTCAAGAATGGTAAGCCTATAGCAATGATCTAAACTTGCAGTAATTCTCTCTGCTCTCTAAGTGTTAAACTAAAAACATGCTCCTTCATTTCTCTCGTGTGCTGGAAGACAGATGGGGGAGAAGCTTCCTTAGAATCTCTCTTGCAGTCTTGATGTTCCACGGTAGCATTGCAGTTCCTGAGCCTCTAGTTTCATAGCTGTCAGATATGATATTTCTCTAAATACCTCAGAGACATACAGCAAAGTAACTGAAGGGATGCTCAGTTACTCAGTTATGTCTCACTCTGTGAGATTTCCTGGGAGGTCTCGTACTGACCTCTAAGGAAATCCATTCGACTTGAAAGCAGAACTTCTGTCTACCACTTAATGGAAAGAATGCTCCTTCACTCTTTGGCCCCATGAAATCTTTGCCTCTATGGATTTATTATTTCCTGCTTTCTAAATAGATTCTGGACACAAGATAAAATCATAAAATTTCATTTTATCCTAAATGGAAATTTCTGGCATGTAATAAGAAATACTATAATAGCAAATATTAAAAATTGAGCAAAGTAGAAATCTTACAAAATGGAATACAAATGAGGTTTTCAGGTGAGCACTATCTCTATGCTAATAAAACTCAATAAATATTTGTTAAAAGAATGAATTATTTTCCCTCTTTATTTCTTTTTCAATTTTGAAAGTTTAGCCTGTACAGTTCAATATCTAAGGCTTTGAATTTTTCACAGTTACTAACTTGGAAGGTTTTGAAAATGAGACCAGGTGGCTGAATCCAAGGCCTTATATTTGGGGTATTGGATTTCCCCAGGAAAACAGTCTGTCAAGAAAACCTTTATGTGACATACAGCCCACATTCTTCTCCCAGGACTGGCATGGAGTGAGGCTCTGGAGGCTTTCTACAGTAGCTAATCTAATGTCCTATGTGGATGAGCAAACAATAGTGAAATTGCAAATGCACCATTTTCATGTCCTTTATATTGAGATGCAGTCATTACCTTTGAGAAATTTCTTTCGGTTTTATTTTGTTGGAGAGATAAAGATCAGAGATACTTCTTTACTTTAGTTTAGGGTATCAGAGCAGGGTGGAATTATGGTTCTAGCAAGCAAAATTTCCCCATCTGAGAATTTTTCCAATTTAATAAGATTCATTTATCCTTTATTTCATTAAGGTTATATTGAAGAAAATTTTGTCTCCGTTATCTGCCTTTGCACGTGTGCTTTGAAACCTCCTCATATCCTTAACATTCCTGCTTGTGTTTTAGGACAATTGTTTTTCTTCTCTAATGTCTCTAGAATTTTTACTCATTTTACCTCTGTTTACTGTGTTAGTCTGTTTTCATGCTGCTGATAAAGACATACCCGAGACTGGGCAATTTACAAAAGAAAGGGGTTTAATGGACATACAGTTCCACATGGCTGGGGAGGCCTCATAATCCTGGTGGAAGGAGAAAGTTACGTCTCACATGGCGGGAGACCAAAGAAGAAACCTTGTGCAGGTAAACTCTTGTTTTTAAAGCCATCAGGTCTTGTGAGACTCATTCACTATGATGAGAACAGTGCAGGAAAGACCAGCCCCCATAATTCACTGACCTCCCACCGAGTTCCTCCCATGACATGTGGAATTGTGGGAGTTACAATTCAAGATGAGATTTGGGTGGGGACACAGCCAAACCATATCATTCTACTCCTGGCCTCTCCCAAATCTCATATCCTCATATCCTTTCAAAACCAATCATGCCTTCCCAGCAGTTCCCTAAGTCTTAACTCATTTCAGCATTAACTCAAAAGTCCACAGTCAGGTCACATCTGAGACAAGGCAAGTCCCTTCCACCTATGAGCCTGGAAAATCAAAAGCAAGTTAGTTACTTCCTAGGTACAATGGGGGTACAGACATTGGGTAAATACAGCCATTCCAAATGGGAGACATTGGCCAAAACAAAGGGGCTACAGACCCCATGCAAGTTTGAAACCCAGGTTGGGTAATCAAATTCTAAAGTTCTAAAATGATCTCCTTTAACTCCATGTCTCACATCTAGGTCACACTGATGCAAGAGATGGGTTCCCATGGTCTTGGGCAGCTCTGCCCCTTTGGCTTTGCAGGGTATGGCACCCCTCTTGACTGCTTTCAAGGGCTGGCATTGAGTGCCTGCAACTTTTCCAGGTGCACGGTGCAAGCTGCAGGTGGATCTACCATTCTGGGGTCTGGAGAACAATGGCCCTCTTCTCACAGCTCCACTAGGCAGTGCCCCAGTAGTGACTCTATGTGGGAGCACCAGCCCCACATTTCCCTTCTGAACTGCCCTAGCAAAGGTTATCCATGAGTTCCCTGTTCCTGTAGCAAACTTTTGCCTGGGCATCCAAGCATTTCCATATATCTTCTGAAATCTAGGTGGAGATTCCCAAACCTTAATTCTTGACTTCTGTGCACCCAAAGGCTCAACACCACATGGAAGCTACCAGGGCTTGGGCTTGTACCTTCTGAAGCCATGGCCCAAGCTGTACCTTGGCCCCTTTTAGTCATAGCTGCAGCAGCTGGGACTCAGGGCACTAAGATCCTAGACTGCACACAGCACAGGGACCCTGGGCCCAGCTCACAAAACCATCTATTTTTTTAGGCCTCTGGAAAAGGAAAGGGGCTGTGATGGGAGGGGCTGCCATGAAGACCTCTGACATGCTCTGGAGACATTTTCAACACTGTCTTGAAGATTAACATTCGGCTCCTCGTTACTTACTCAAATTTCTATAGCAGGCTTCAATTTCTCCTCAGAAAATGGGATTTTCTTTTCTATCTCATTGTCAGGTTGCAAATTTTCCAAACTTTTATGCTCTGCTTCCCCTAATAAACTGAATGTCTTTAACAACACTTAAGTCATCTCTTGAATTCTTTGCTGCTTAAAAATTTCTTCTGCCAGATATGATAAATTATCTCTCTCAAGTTCAATGTTCCACAGATCTCTAGGGCAGGGGCAAAATGCTGCCAGTCTCTTTGCTAAAACATAGCAAGAGTCACCTTTGCTGCAGTCCCCAACAAGTTCTTCATCTCTATCTGAGACTACTTCAGCTTGGATTTCATTGTCCATATTATTATCAGCATTTTGGTCAAAGCCATTCAACAAGTCTATAGGGAGTTCTAAACTTCCTGACATTTTCTTTTCTTCTTCTGAGCCCTCCAAAGTATTCCAACCTCTGCCTATTATCCAGTTCCAAAGTCAGTTCCATACTTTCAGGTATTTTTCGACTAGCACCCCACTCCTGGTACCACTTTACTGTATTAGTCCCTTTTCACACTGCTGATAAAGACATACCCAAGACTGGGCAATTTACAAAAGAAAGGTTTAATGAACTTACAGTGGCTGGGGAGGCCTCACAATCGTGGTGATAGGTGAAAGTCATATCTCACATGGCAGCAAACAAGAGAAGAGAGCTCATCCAGGCAAACTCTTGTTTCTAAAGCCATTAGATCTCGTGAGACCCATTCACTATCACAAGAATAGTGCAGGAAGGCCCACCCCCATAATTCAATCACCTGCCACCAGGTTCTTCCCATGACATGTGTGAATTGTGACAGTTACAATTCAAGATGAGATTTGGGTGGGGACACAGCCAAATCATATCAATTTCCAACAACTTTTTTAATCCAAAGTATTAATTATGTAATACTCACCTTCTGAAAGCTAGAGTAGACAATTAAAGAGCTGTGGCCGGGCGTGGTGGCTCAAGCTTGTAATCCCAGCACTCTGGGAGGCTGAGACGGGCGGATCACGAGGTCAGGAGATCGAGACCATCCTGGCTAACCCTGTGAAACCCCGTCTCTACTAAAAAAATACAAAAAACTAGCCGGGCGAGGTGGCGGGTGCCTGTAGTCCCAGCTACTCGGGAGGCTGAGGCAGGAGAATGGTGTAAACCCAGGAGGCGGAGCTTGCAGTGAGCTGAGATCCGGTCACTACACTCCAGCCTGGGCGACAGAGCCAGACTCCATCTCAAAAAAAAAAAAAAAAAAAAAAAAGAGCTGTGGATTCAGGATTGTTTAGTGTAGTTCAGAAGCCATTGTGGCTCCATCCAAATTCCCTAGCAGAGGTGACATACATATGCCCAGATAAACATATGTCCTCAGCCTGTGGCTTAGGCCAAAAGAGTCTACCTATCATAATGAGTTCAATACAAAAGCTAGAATTTGACTGCGCCTACTCAGCCAGTTACATTATGAAATGTCAGTTTCACAAATAGGCAAAGTGCACAGCTACCACAGAGCCCTAGATTACTGAGGAGCAGAAAATAAATAAATGAGTTTTAATCGTATATTATTATAGAAGTGTCACTTTGAAGAACCGTAACAAATGTCTGTCTTCTAACTTTATTCCATAGCTAGAAAAGAAAAATTTGGAAGTTTCCCTTCTTGTGAACTACATTTGATTTCTAAGCATTTTATGCAGAATTCCAACTCAGCTCTTAAAATATCAGGAGCTATCACTTTTCTGCAGAAACTATGCTCTGACCATAGTTACTTGTGTTTTCACATTTTATCAGCATTGCTATGTCCTCCGATACTTGTGATGCTTTCCCCTGCTCCTTCTTCATCCACATAAGGTCTTACTTTCTCTGTGAATCCTTCTTAGATGGTGGAACCTTTTCTTGTTATCACCTACCTAAATTCTAACATTTAGATTGTTGTGTATATTCTATAACTATGTGTTTATGTCAGGAATCTTGAAAGACTAAGATTTGCTTTTACTTTTGTTTAAAAAAAAGGTCTTCCCTGAAATGGAATCTCCACATATGCATAATTGTCTTGTGGACTTAATTATCTTTTTTTATCCTTAGAAACGTGTCATTTAAATAAATTTTCTAATTCTTTAGATTGGAAATATATGGCAGAACTATTAGCCAGTACTAGTTTGTCCAGTGTTCTCATAATTCTACTGTATTTAATCAACACTGAAGTGTATTGGTTAGTCTCTCAGTTTGTGTCCAGCCTTAGTCACCAGTGTGTTGGAATTATTGCAAAAGATTCAAGTTATTGTCGTGAGCAAACAAAGGAAATGGATAACAAATCCATTACTTTAAGGTAAAACGAAGTCAGCAAACTAAAGAAACAACTTTACTTGATGGAGGTATGAGTTTTCCTAAAATTGGTTTATTGGCAAGAAATCTTAACAGCAGAAATAATGTCAGCTAATAAAATAACTCATCAGTTGCATTTTCTCCTATGATAAATAGCTTTTTGTATACAATTACTTTTACTTAAAGTGGTGGTAGTTGTGTGGCCCTTAAATATATCAGTGTATTCTCTGAAATGCTCTCCAATTGATTTTTTTCCACCAGATATTTCTACCAAAGTAGAATGTAAATTCTATAAAGTTGTATTCCATATATTTTTCCAAAGTTAAATTTTGGGTAGTTGATTGAGCTTTTATTTTTCAAGGGCGATGGAAAATAAAGATGAGTTTGTAAGTAAATAATTATTTTTCTTAATATGTTCTACTAATTTTGGTACAAAGCAAGTTAAAAGCTAAATTATATAATAATGTCAGAGTAACACAAAACTAAATGGTAATTGATCTTAGTCATTTAGAAAAAAGGAAGCATGCTTTTTTTGAGAAGAATAAATATGAAACGCTCTCTGCTCTTTAAGAACTGATGAGGAGAGGAGTGATATAGCCAGCATCTCCAAAGAAAGAGGGTTATAGCATTAATGAGAAGTTACAGATGTAGCTGGTTTTCTTTGTTTTACAATTACTAAAAATTTAATACTGATAACCCACACTCTTAAGCATTTAGACTATCCAAAACTGTATACTGAGAAAAAAGTATTAGCCACAATACATATAAGAACTTATCTTTTACATGTATGTTAGGATAAATCTGTGCCCACATATTCAAATCTTTCAGCTTGAACTTATTGATCAAAAATACATTATCTTAATCAGCATACTTATCAGAAAATTTGTAAATATAATAACCAATCCAATGAATAAAGAAGAGAACAAATATAAACACAAAATCTGTAGTTTAAAAATCAAATAATATTTTATAACAAAGTAGATATTCAGTTGTTTTATGTCTCCCATACTGTAATGTGGGCAGGGTTCTATGTTTGTTTGGTTTTTCATTATATTTCTAGCACTAGATCATTGTCTGGCTCATAACAATCACTCCAAACTATTGATTGAAAGAATGGATAGATGAATGAATGAATGAATGAATGAATAATAAATAATTCTAAAAATTATTAGACATTTTGTGCTCCATAAAAGACCTCCACATGGTGCATTACACACCAGTTTATTCTATGAATTCTACTAAGTTTTTAAATGTAGAATGAAAATATCTCACTTACATGATATAACTAACTAGGTTTCCTGTTTAGTAATTTAAAACGTAGGAAGTAAGTTTAACATAAATTTACAAATTATGCTTTCTGTGCAATGATTACAAAGTTACTTTATTCATCTTCACCTTCCTTTTGTTCTTCCTAAGGAATTTAATTTGAACATTAAAGAACATCTAAGCCTGATATAAAATTTATTGACTATACATTTACCCATTGATATATTATATACATATGTATATACACACACACACATATATATATATTTTAGATGGAGTCTTGCTCTGTTGTCCAGGCTGGAGTGCAGTGGTGTGATCTCAGCTCACTGCAAGCTCTGCGTCCTGGGTTCACGCCATTCTCCTGCCTCAGCCTCCCGAGTATCTGGGACTACAGGTGCCTGCCACCACACCTGGCTAATTTTTTTTTATTTTTAGTAGAGACGGGGTTTCACAATGTTAGCCAGGATGGTCTCAATCTCCTGACCTTGTGATCTGCCCGCCTCAGCCTCCCAAAGAGAAAAAATATATTTTTTAATTAGCCTAACACCAACTTCCTATGTTGTCTTAGCCTCAAGGTAAGGAAATCGCAAAGTAAAGAAAAATGCCCATAATTATAGTTTTGAGGTACTGGTAATAGTTATTATAATGTAAAATCAAATAAATATATAACTATGAAAAAATAGGTACTTAAATCACATAAAATCTACTCTAAGTACCTGTACCCCATTCTGGGAAACTTTGCCTTACGTTGTTTCGCTTATGCTGAAATAATTTTTATAAAGCATTTAGTAGCTGCTGTTTGACTACATTGGCATTTATAGCATACCTATGAAATGGTTATCATTTGACCCATTTCACAGGATGGGGAGGATAAGTAATTTGCTCAATGCCAGAGAGCTAATAAATGCAGAGCTAGGATTTAATTCTGGGTCTAGTTAACCCCAAAGCCCATGCTCTTAGCTACTATCCACTGCCTTCCTGCCTTACTGATTACCCTTTGACTTCACATCACGCATTTAACTCTGTATTAATATCCCCAATACCCACTTTAAAAAGAATTAGTACAAGAGATCTTTTGACCAGAAAATATTAATGTTGATATCCTAGAAATAAAGATTCATCATGAATGCCACTGTCTTGGTACAGTCTGCTAAGTTAGTCATGTACTTCCAGAAGTAGTGGATTTCCTAAATCTAAGTAAATAGCCCATCTAATACAAAGATATGAGGAACACTCATTTTCCAGTCTAGTTCTGCAATTGTAGGTGAACAACCTGCCCTCTTTAACGATATTTTCTTAATGGATTAAGGAGATGTATGTATAAATGTACACCTTAAAATGTTGAGTGGGTTCAATAAGGCAGTATATGTAAGATGGTGTTTAAAGTATTACTAGGCTTAGAATATTTATAGGAATGGCTGTTTTGATTACAGAATAAAATCATCTTCGGTATGTGTACACACTTCCATTATTAAATAAAAGATAAGTACCGGAAGAGTTCATTAAGAGAAGTCCCCAAAAGGCAGAACAGCAACAGGTTGAAAGCTGAGACCCTAGCCCTATAGTGTGTGGGTTCAAATCCTTGTTTTGCATTTACCAGCTCAGTGACTTTAGTAGCAAGTTACTTTAACTAGGCTGTTTCCCAATTTTGTTCTCTGTAAAATGGCCATCACAGTTCCTACTCATAAAATTGTCACAGTATGAAAATAACTTAATACCATGCTTGGTGTTTAGTAACATTCAGCAAATATTGGCTACTATTATCATTATTATTACTATTATAATCATCATTCTTTAAACAGGCTTGCATTTGCTTAGGAAAATTTCATTAGGTCCTAGAATAACTTTATAATTTAACTGTAACAATGATTAAAGAGCATTTTCCCACAGTGGATTGCAATCCAGTTGTTTCAAAACTATTCATATTTACTTTTTTTTCTTCTATTGCTTTTCTATTATTATTCAAATAAAAAGTATCAATGTAAGCTAGACTTTTTGATATGTTCTTTCTCTCTCTCTCCCCTCCCAATACACACAAACACACACACACACACACACACACACACACATAACGGCACCTGGTCATTTCGATATTGTTCTTGGAAAAAATGCCCCTGTCAGCCAATTGTTCATAATTAATTAGTGGAATTATAAGCATGTTTCCTTAAGTCTTTGAGAATGAAAGCTGTCTCTGTTTTAAAGAAATAAAAGAGTATCAGTGTGAAAGCAAAACCTATTTATTTCGATAAAGTGTGGTTGAATTGGTTGCTATTTAACTTTTTCTTCCTATTTTAGTGCCCCAATCAATATACCTTAGAGAAAGTATATTTAAATAGGAGAATAATAACAGTACAGAAAAAGGCTTAGGCTGACATGTGTTCATTACTATAATGTTTAAATGTTCATGAGACTAAACTTAACTGGAAGATCTGAATTTATACATTTTTTACTAGGTAGATAACCTCATTGACTTGCCAGAAGCCATAAAATAATTCAGGAAAGAAATCTAAAATTTAGAAAAGATACTATTCATTATAATAAAGATGGTATAATTTTTACTCATCTTAATCAGCATTGTGGTAAATATTGGAGAAATAAAATTGAATAAATCTTCTCTCAACCCAGAAATCCTCTGCACAAGGTTTACAAGTCAAGAAAGAAAACAGTTTTATAATTGAAAAAGTATTAAATCAGAATGTGATATGCATCACAGACAATTCTCTAAGAGATTGCAAAGACAGAAAGAAAACACACTTTTACACTACATTGCATGTATAGCCTAAAAATAAACAATGCATTACATTCTCACCCATTATGGAAGTGTTCTCAAGATAAACAATAACTTTATCTCAGGTAAGAGGATTTGACAGCACCATTTATTATACGCAGTTTATCTTAAATTTATCTGGTAATTAGGGTGACTATTTGTGTTAGTTAACTGATTTTATACAAAGGAAAACCAAACTTCTCATATCTTTATGTCAGCAGGTGGTTTTGCAACTTGAAGCAAGGTGCTGAAAAAAGTTCAGCTCTTACCAATACCACCTCAAGGAACACACAGACTCTGGGAGACAGGGATGCCACCTCTCTTGTTTACATTTCAATGAGATGGTTGCCAAGTCTTTGAGAAAGACATTCCTAGGTCCTTAAGCAGGCAACAGGTTCATTTCACTAAAAATTTATATATTTTTTAAAGAGACCAAGTAAGAAATTACAATTAAATGTTTTCTGAAGTGAATGCTCTAAGTTAGGAGGAAGAGCATCGGTTCCCTTATTTTAATAGAGAAAATGAAGTCTCTTGTTTTAAATTTTA
>NW_016819032.1:1370513-1375288 GCF_001698545.2 Rhinopithecus bieti
CAGGCAACAGGTTCATTTCACTAAAAATTTATATATTTTTTAAAGAGACCAAGTAAGAAATTACAATTAAATGTTTTCTGAAGTGAATGCTCTAAGTTAGGAGGAAGAGCATCGGTTCCCTTATTTTTAATAGAGAAAATGAAGTCTCTTGTTTTAAATTTTTAGTTTCCCTACATAAACATAGTCCAGATTTCTTTGGATTTTAATGGCAGCCCAGTAGGAAAGAAGTATGAATATCAGAACCTTCTTTTAACATAACACTGGGAATTTCACCTTTTTAAATTCCCAACTCATAAGCAATATGCCATATATAAGAATTAGGGACTGCATTCCTGTTAGCATTGTGAAAAATAAATTATAAAAGCTCAAATCTATTGTAGACCATAACAAGTTAGACATTACTGAGTTAGAGAAAGAAAATCTTAGAATTCTCCACCAAAAAAAAAATTAGTTAAATAAAATACAGATTTTATTTTCCAGCAAGAGAAGACTTCTCTTTCTTTCCTTCTCTCTGTCTTTCTCTCTTTACACACACACACACACAAACACACACACACACACAATCACATAATGGCACCTGATCTTCTGTCTGACAGGCCACCATTTATGTTTTCATGATGGAGGAGGCTCAGGAGGAGCAGTGCAACATCAGCTGTCTCCATTGAGAGCCCTGCAATGCCAGGTGTCAAGGATGGAAAAGAATGAGGCAGCAGGTTGACATCTTAGTTGCAGCAGGAGGGGAGTGAGACCAGGGCAATGAGGTTATAATTATATTTTGAAAGAATTTTCTTTCAAAAGTACTTCTTTATTTTTTTTTCTAATCAATTCTCAATGTACCATAAGCAAACAAGCTAGGATGAAACAATGAGAGGTATACAGAATTGGGCCACATAATCAATCCCGAATTTCATTAGATGTCTTCTACCTTTGATAATGTTTTATTTATTTTCAGTGAGCTTTGGTGTTAATTTGTAGTAGGCCTGCCAGGTTCCTAGGCCTGCTGGGTGGCAACAGACTAATCCACCGACAGCTGGGGTTTACAACAGAGAAGGGTTTCATAATTGCAAGGTGCCTAATGAGGAAAAAGCTCTTGAGCAATCACATAAAACATATTGCACAATATGGACTTTCCAACACCCGTCAAAATGCTCATTGCTCTCATCACAATGAGTCTCTCTCTTAGGATTTCTGAAAGTATCGATGACACTGATGTATAGGGTTAGGAGAGCAAATTCAGCAACAGGTTACTTCTGATGTGAGGGATGATTGGAGAAACAATATCTAAGTCTAAGTGGATGTGATGAACTTCGTTCTAAATTCATATTAATCCTAAATTAATTGGATCCTAAATTCATATTAATAAAAATCCTAAGGAAAGTACTCACTAAACTTTAATATGTACCCAGCAATCTGCTAAGTACTTTATACAGATCATCTACTTTATTCCTTACAATTATCTTATAAAATAGGTGTTGTTACTATCTCCTTTAGACAGTTGAATAACTGAGGCTCATAGTAGACCAAAGACTTGCCTAAGATTTCACCATCTTTTAGGTACCAAGAACTGTGCTAAACACTTTACCTGCATTATTAAATTTAATCTTTAGAGTCACTATTGAAAAAAATGAATTCTGAGACTTCAGCTATGCAAATGTACCTGGAAATATTTTCTTAAATATTATTTTTTAAGCACAGATTTACAATTCAGATGTGTTGCTAAGTGGTGTACATTAAGATAATAACTAAACTTTCTGAAGTTTGTTGGTCCACAATGAATCCATCTTCTTTTTACAAAATTAGAGCTCTTCAAATAACTGAACAATTCTTAAATAACTTATAGAAAAGGTATAAACTATAGATTACATTATAATAAGTATTTAAAACAATAAACTTGGCTGTTATACTTGGTTATTTTCTAAATTCTTTTTTTTTTTTTCAAGTACACTTAAATATACTTCTGGTATCCTTGTGGAGCTAATTAAACATTGTTAAAAAAAAATGTTCCAGAGATGAGTAGACAGAATTATTTCATTTTGACATTACTACCAGCAACTGGAAAAGGAACAAAGACCCAGTCTGGATACTTAACTCCATGGACACAAAAGGTGAAGGGTTTTTAAGTGCTGTGGTAGACAAGCACTGGGGAACATTTAGTGGGGTTATTGACCAATGGGAGTTGTGGAGCATGCCGAGTTATTCCTAAGTGTGAGACTGTGTTTCTCTGTGATTAGATCCTCTGTGTTTGCTAATTGGTGTCCATTCAAGTTAATCTCCTACCCTCCCACAGAGACTGGCAGATAGGGATGTTATCTCCTTCAGTATTTACATTTCAAAGAGATTGTTTCCAAGTCCTTGAGAAAGACGTTTCCTGGACTGTAAAACTGGTAGGCTGGGAGATTTACATTCCTTTCAAAGCTGCAGAAAGAAAACCACAAGTTTTCTAAAGTAAATGGTAACACTCTAAGGAAAGGAAGGTCAGGGACTTACAATTAGGAAGAAACCTATTCAATGTTTAGTCAAGCTCTGGGGATCCTTAAGGCCACGTTAGTCATCATCACCCTGATGTTTCTGGTTGTAAGTAAATCCTTCTCAGCAGTGTCCATAGCTTTTTGGTGATCCCCCAGTATTGTGTCAGCTAGAGTGGTAAAAGAGAAGCTCCTAATGACTTTGTTCTGGCTAAGAGGTTTTTCCAGCTCACAGCTTTTCTACAAATCCAAGCAAACAGAGTTTGAGATTCAAGATTTGTCTTTGCTGCTTTTTATCAATCTCTGCATTTTGTGCTACATTTAACCCAGTTATGCTTGGCTGTTCTGGAAGCAGTCTCTATTTTTACTCTGTGCCAACATTGGGACAATATTTTTATCAAATTACAGGAAGCTGATTTTGCAATCTGCCAGTGAATAATGTAGATTTTACTAAAGAATTTTGAGAGAAACAAAGGAGAATAATTTAGGTCACATGAAATATACAATTCTAATATCCCACACAAGCCCTCTACCCTTCATCCTTTTGAACTGCCTGAGGCCATCTGTCCTTCTGTTGGAACAGAGAAAGTTTCCTTAAAGTTTTCTCAGTGACAATCCCAGGGCCAGGAGAGACAGTCTCTGAATGTGTCTATCAAAATGTGCTCTCCACTTTTCTATCTCCTCACACAGTGTCTCTTCCTGTAGGAGATTTTTCTATGAAGATAAAGCAGATAGTTTCCTATCAGGTACATTTAAGTGCTTCTTCTCTAAATATGAATAGTACTTTATATGTATTGAATATGAATAGTATTCAAACTTACAACACTTGAAAGGAAAGTCTAAGAAAAGAACATGACTACATAAAGTTATCATTTCCAAGACCCTGAAACTTTCAGCCAGGGCTAACTCACTGCTTCCTTGACCTGGAAGTCTCCCGTGAATTCTGGCATTTTCTTACTCATGCATAATTAAATTACATTTCTGAGCTTCTCAGCATTCTGCTAAAGCTCTAAGGCAAATCAACTCGATCTTTTCTGAGTCCTTCCTTTAATATGGTCAAAGTTCAGTTTTGATCCCCTTTAATGAAGAATTAAAACATACTTCATAGAACAAGCCAGATCATACAAAATTTTAAATGTATTCTAATAGTCTAGTGACTTCATAAAATCGTGCTTTTATTCTTTTTTTGAAAAGAATGTGGCAAAACAAGATTTTACTGTTCAGGGATAAGTAATTCTCAGATATTATTTTCAGGTCGTAACAGAGTGATTCAGCATAGCAACAGTTTGGTAGGATCTGTTCCTGAGAAAATTCTGCGCAATAGATAGTACATAGAAAGAAAACCAAGACATATAATAAAAGGATACAATCCTGACATTACATTGTCATGAGCTTCTTAGTGTCGATAGAATCATACTTAGAGAATGAGGGCAAGGTAGTCTCTTACAGCAAAAAAGTTCAGATCTTCTATTTTCTTTAAAGTGGAAAGTTTATAAGACAACTACTGATTGGTTAAAAATCTCCTACTAGGAAGGACAATTTCCATTGTGTCAATTTGTACTCTGAGGACAATTGAACATTTTATCATTAACAGGCTTAAATTCCTAGACAAATCCAGAAATGCTGTTTTAATCTGTATATATAGCTGGTAAAGTGTATAGATAGAATAAATTGCAATGGAACAAAGTTCATTATTGTTTTTGTTTTTTTCCTTTAGAATATCCAGTCAAGATATTAAATAGGTGACCTTTGCCTTGATGGGCTAATTCCACAGATGTAAATTGTAATACAATTTTAGGAGGATAACTTAGAATAGGTAGCCTAATCTCTCATATCTCTAATTGGGTATCACAAAATAAGAGGGAAGATATAAAAACAGTAATATAAAAATTACAAAGAAGAAATGGATCTGTGAAAAATGTAACCTAAGACCATGTTTATTTTACCAATTCTTTATGAGAAAATTTAAAATAATGTCCACCCAATCAAGGCAAATGGAGAAATAGAAATTTAGTATTGCAAAAGAATGAAGTGGAGAGCACCAATTCACCACCCATTTTCTTGCCTTGCCATCATTCAATCAGAGAGGCAAGCAGAAATAAATAAATAAATAAATAATTTTTTTTTAAAAAGCACTATAATACACCACGATCTCATTTATATCTTACATAAAACTTCAAACCTAGCTCAATCTCCCCATCTCTCTAGGGACTGGCTCAACTGATAAGTACAGTTCTGCAAAGCAGAGAATTAGAGACAAGTTCTCAGTCAACAAAAAAGGAAAAAAAAAAAAAAATCCCCATAACACAA
>NW_016819032.1:1378862-1405470 GCF_001698545.2 Rhinopithecus bieti
AAATAAATAAATAAATAATTTTTTTTTTATGCCAGGAAAAATAATCTTTCCCAGGAAAAATGAGAGGAATATGACATGGCCAGTGATAGCAGTTTAGAGCCAGCATAAAACAAGGACAGATTGAGAAGGAGAAAAATTTCATCTAGCAGTCTCATATTGGAAAGGGATGTAAAGAGAGGAAGAAAAGAAGGAAAGAACAATTACAAATCTTCCATGGCAAAAATTGTTGGACCATATAACTTCCTTGCAACTTTTGTAATGTGGAGAATATAAAGGAAAGACACAAGATGATATATCTTGTGGAAGTGGTCCATGGGAAGAGTTAATGGCCCAGGACACAGGTATTAGCTAGGAGAAGGCTTGAAGTGAGGGGGATGGTGGGAAGATGTGGAAGCTAAGATGGTGTGAAACATGTGTTTGGGGATGAATCTCATTTGCATGTTAAGAGCTGCCTGTGTATAATTTATGATAGTAATTTGGCCTTTATAAGCCATTTTTGATAATTCTCACATGTAGACGAGCCTGTGGAGAATGTAACAAATGTCCCTGAGTACATTTGTTAGATTCCCACCCCTTCAGAACTGTGTTGTACAGCACAGTGTACAATGTAATGTAAAGCAAGAAGCTGGGAACCTAAAGGGAGCTTGTAAGTAGTGAAATGTTGCACAGGCAAGGGACATTCTCATAATATTTCACCGTTGTTTTTTAATTTTGTTTTGTTTTGGTTTTTTGGTAGAGATGACGGTCTCACTATATTGCCCAGACTGGTCTTGAACTCCTGATCTCATTCCATCCTTCTTCCTCAGCTTTCCAAAGTGTTGGGATTTTAAGTGTGAACTACCACGCCTGGCCTCACTATGTTTTGAAGTGAGCTTTTGGGTCTTATTTCTTTCTCACTTTTCTTTTTAAAAAAGATTAACTGTAGTATGATGAAAATCAGTTACTTCAAAGCTGTTTAATAACTTAGAAAACAATATTTATATTTTCATACCTTAGATTTTATAAATCTTATGTTGAACATTGTTATATAACTCAAAACTGAATTTTATGGGTTGAAACTTTTATTTTTATAGTATTTTATCAACATTTTATTGTACTGACATAATTTTAAAGACGTCCTTGCTTTGGCTTCAGGTAGAAAACAAATTGGAAGCTGCAACAGATTGCTAAATCTCAGTAGGATACATACGTTGTAAAGCAAAAGAAAATAACATAATGAAATAAAGAACTTAAAAATATCAAGCCATTTCTCCCATAATCTGTGAACTTAATAAAAATAAAGGAAAAAATAATAGAAGGAATTAATTGCTTTTAAAAATTGCTAGTAACAATTGACCTAGTAGATATAATAAATATTGAAAGATTTTAACTACAAAAGACTTATGTCCACTTTTGAAATATTGGTGAGATTTGCTTTTTGCTTTTAGCTTTCAGCCTAAGCCTTCAAGATAACACAGCTGAGGTGGATATACATATTTTTAATGACTCATTCACTGATGAATGCAATTTCTTTCCAATAAAACAAGTGGTGTTTAGAATTTTACACAGCAACCAGATTCCACAAGTGCTGCCTAATTTAACACAGCATTCGTCAGAGAATGTGACTCTTTGCAAACAAGAAATAACATTTAGAAAAATACATTATAATTAAAACAAACTTTACAACTTTAATATAGCAATTATATGTGGAGACTCAACTTTTCTTCTATAAAAATGAGGTTTAAGTGGCCTGGCCTGCCAACCCCACATATGGCATAAACAACAATAACAACGGCTCATCATTCTTAATAAATAATATGTTCAACTTAACATTTTTACAAAAAGTCTACTTAGTCAAGATTGCATATGGATGTCAATATAAAATTAAATCTGAATTTCAAATAGATCATGCTTGAGTTTTATCCTGACCTCTAGTTAAAGGAAACCTTGTCAGGGCACAAAGGCAGATAATGGTCTAATGAATTGGGTGGCAGTAAATAGAGGTAGGTGGTACATTCATGATGGAGTGCATCTTTTTTAAATTGTAAGAATACACAACAATTTGTTTTTCCATTTATCTGTTAATGTACTCTAGCATTGTTTTCAGTTTGGGGCTATTGCGACTAAAGCTGTTATATGTATTTTTTATATACATCTTATCACTGATAGATGATTTTATTTCTCTTGGGAAAATGCTTGAAAGAAAGAATGCTGTGTCAAGGGCTAGACACACACATACGTATATGTGTGTGTGTGTGTAATATATGTGTATGGGTACAAATACATATGTGTGTGTTTTAAAGGGGTTTTTATGAGTTTCTGCTTCCTCTAGCACTGATGGAAACTTCTAAATGTTCAGTATTTGACTTTGTCAGTTGTATTTGTTTGCTTGCTTATAATTCTACAGAGTGTAAAGTAGTATTTAACATAGTTTTAAAATTTTCATACATAATAATCATCATATTTATGGAATGCATGTGATATTTTGATACATACAATGCTTAATGATCAAAACAGGGTAGTTAGGATATTCATCACCTCAAACATCTGTCATTTCCTCATATTGAGAATATTTCAAACCTTCTCTTTTAGCTATTTTGAAATATATAATATATTGTTGTTAAGTATAGTGACCCTACTGTGCTATTGAATACCAGAACTTACTCCTACTATTTATCTATACGCCTAAACCCATTAAGCAACCTCCTTCATCCCCCGACCACACCCTTACTGGTCTCTTGTAACCATCGTTACACTCCACATCCATGAGATAAATTTATTAATTCCCACGTAAGTGAGAACATGTGATATTTGTCTTTCAGTGACTGGATTATTTCACTTAACATAAGTGAATATAATTCAGTTCCATCCATGTTGCCGCAAATGACAGGAATTCATTCACTTTTTTATTCTCTTTAATAACTGAATAGTATTCCATTGTGTGCATATATATATACATAATATATATGTGTATATAATATAATATATAATGTATATATACATATATCATATGTAATATGTACATATATACACATTACATATGATATATGTATATATATGTGTGTATATTGCATGTGTATATTATATATGTATATATACATATTTTATATATATACATGTGTGTGTGTATATATATACACACATCACATTTTCTTTATCTTATCCATGCATTGATAGATACAGTTTTATTCTGTATTTTGGTATTGTGAATAGTACTGCAATAAATATGGGGTACAGGTATCTTTTGACATACTAATTTTTTTCAATAAATATGCAATAATGGAATTGCTGGGTCATATGGAAGTTCTATTTTTAATTGGTTGAGAAATCTCCATACTGTTTGTCAAAATGGCTGTGCTAATTTATATCTTCACCAACAGTATCTAAGAGTTGCTTTTTCTCTGCATTCTCAACAGCATTAGCTATTTTTTTTTCTTTGTGTTAATAGCCATTCTAACTGGGTTGAGATCATATCTCATTGCAGATATTTTGATTCACGACATCAAATTTTCTTTTTGATTTTCCAGATTAGTGATGCTAACCATTTTTAATATATCTGGTGGCCATTTGTATGTTTTCTTTTGAAAAAGTCTATTCAGGTATTTGACCACTTTTCAATGAGATTATTTGTTTTTCATGTTGTTGTTAAGTTGCATGAGTTACTTGCTTTTAGCTTTCAGCCTAAGCCTTCAAGATAACACAGCTGAGGTGGATATACATATTTTTAATGACTCGTTCACTGATGAATGCAATTTCTTTCCAATAAAACAAGTGGTGTTTAGAATTTTACACAGCAACCAGATTCCACAAGTGCTGCCTAATTTAACACAGCATTCGTCAGAGAATGTGTCTGGATGTCGGTCCATTGTTAGATGATTAGTTTTCAAATATTGTCTCCCATTTTACACGTTGTGTCTTCACTCTATTGATTGTTTCTTTTGCTGTGAAGAAGCTTTTTAGTTTAATATAGTTCCATTTGTGTATTTTTGGTTTTGTTGCTTGTACTTTTGAAGGCCTAGCCACAAAATTTTGCCTAGACAAATGTCCTGAAGCATTTCCCTTGTCTCCTACTAGTTTTATAGTTTAGGACTTACATTTAAGTCCTTAATCAACTTTGAGTTAATTTTTTGTATATGGTGAGAGATGAGGATCTAGTTTCTTCTTTTGCATGTGGATATCCTGTTTTCCCACACAATTTAATTTACTGATGAGGATGTTCTTTCCCCTCTTGGTGCATTCCTGGTGACTTTGTGGTACATTCTTGGTGCCTTTGTGGAAAATCAAGTAGTTATGAATATGTGCATTGATTTCTGAGTTCTATATTCTGTTCCACTTGTGTACATTTTTTAATATCAGTACAATAGTGTTTGGCTACCATAGTTTTTTAGTATATTTTGAAGCCTGGTAGTGTGATGCAATCAGCTTTGCTATTTTTCCTCAGTATTGCTTTGACTATTCAGGTTCTTTTGTAGTTCCATTATGGATTTTAGAATTGCTTTTCTATTGATGTAAAGAAAGTCATTGGTATTTTGATACAGATTGCCTTGGATTTTGTAATTGCTTTGGGTGCATGATAATTTTAAGATAATACTCATTATTTTTATTCATGAGCATAGATGTATTTCAAATTGTGTCCTTTTCAATTCATTTCATCAGTGTTTTCTAGATTTTGCTGAAGAGGTGCTTCATTTCTTTAGTTAAATTTATTCTTAGGCTTCTTTTGGTAGCTCTTGTAAGTGGGATTGCTTTCTTGATTTCTTTTCAACTAGTTATTGGTGTATAGAAATGCTACTGATGTAAGTTAATTTTTTATACTGTAACTTTACTGAATTTATCAGTTCTAATATTTTCTTTGGTGGAGTCCTGAGATTTTTCTACCTGTAAGATTATGTTATGTGCAAAGAGGGATAATTTTACTTCATCTTTTCTAATTTGTATGCCTTTTATTTCTTTCTCTTGTCTGATTGCTCTAGCTAGAATTTCCAGTGTTTGTTGAATCAGAGTGATAATAGTGATCATCCTTGTCTTGTTCCAGTTCTTAGAGAAAAGATGTTCAGACTTTCCACATTCAATATGATGTTTGTTATGAGTTTGTCATATATGGTCTTTATTATGTTAAGTTTTGTTCCTTCCATGCCTGATGTATTGAGAGTTTTTATCATGAAGCAATGTTGACTATTATCAAATGCTTTTTCGGTGTGTACTAAGAGTATCACGGTTTTTGTCCTTCATTGTGTTGATGTAATGTATCACATTTATTGATTTGTGTATGTTGAATCATCCTTTCATTCTTGGATAAAATTCTGCTTGAGTATGATGTACTGTCTTTTCGATTCGTTGTTGGATTCAGTTTGCTAGTACTATGTTGAAAATTTTTACACCTATGTTCATCAGGGATATTAGCCTGTAGTGTTATTTTTGTGTTGTATCCTTGTCTGGTTGGTTTTGTTATTAGGGTAATGCTGGCCTCATAGCATAAGTTAGAAATTATTTCTTCCTCTGTAATTTTTTTGGAATAATTTGAGACCAATTGGTATTAGATTTGTTTCAATGTTTGGAAGATTTCAGCAGTAAAGCCAGCAAGTCTTGGACTTTTCTTTTGTGGGTGATATTTTATTATTGACTCAATCGTAGTACCCATAATTGGTTTGTTCTTGTTTTCAATTCCTTCTTGGATCAATCTTGGCAGATTGTGTCCAGAAATTTATCCATTTCCTTTGGGTTTTTCAATTTGTTGGCATCAAGTTGTTTGTAAAAGTCTCTAATAATATGTTGTATTTCCATAGTGTCCATTGTAATGTGTCCTTTTATTGTTTCTCATTTTATTAATTTGAGACTTCGCTTTTGGTTTTTTAGTCAAGGTAAAAGTTTATCAGTTGTTCAACTTTTCAAAAACCAACATTATTTTATTGATTGTTTCTATTATTTTTTTTTCTCTATTTTGTTTAGTTATGCTCTCCTCTTTATTATTCTTTTTCTGCCCTAATTTGAGTTTTGGTTTGCTCTTGCTTTTCTAGTTCACTGAGGTGCATTGTTAAATTGTTGGAAATTTTTCTTCTTTTCAAATGTAGGCATTTATTGCCAGAAACTTCCCCCTTAGCACTCCTTTTGCTATATCCAATAAGTTTTTATATATTGCATTTCAATTTTCATTTGTTTTCAAAAAACTTTTAATTTCCTTTTTTAATTTCTTTCTGAACTCAATGATTGTTCAGGAGCATGTTGCTTAATTTCTATGTAGTTTTACAATTCCCAAGGTTCCTTTTGTTACTGATTTTTAGTTTTATTTTATTGTGGTCCTAGAAGATACTTGATATAACTTCAGTTTTCAAACACTTGTTAAAACTAGTTTTGTGGCCTGACATATGTCTATCCTAGAGAATGTTTTATGCATTAATGAGAAGAAAGTGTATTCTGTAGCTGTTGGGTAAAATGCTCTGTAAATGTCTGTGAGGTCCATTTGCTTTACAATGAAGATCAAGTGTGATTATTCTTTGTTGATTTTCTCTCTTGGTGATATGTCCAGTGCTGAAAGTGGGGTGCTGAAGTCTCTGTTATTATACTGAATCCTATATCTCTCTTTAGTTCTAATATTTGTTTCATATATCTGGGTGATCCAGTTTGGGGTGCATATATATTTACAATTGCTATATCCCCTTTCAGAATTGATTTCTTCATTATTACATAGTAACCTTCTTGTCACTGTTAACTTTTTTATTTAAGTATATTTTCTTTTATAAATATAGCTACTCCTGCATGTTTTTGGCTTCTGCTCATCTGTAATATTTTTTTCATGCCTTCCTGTTAGTTTTAAGTATGTCTTTATAGGTGAGGCAAATTTCTCGTAGGTAGCATACAGTTGGGCCTTTTTCTTCTTTTAATCCATTCAGCCAGTGGATATATTTTAACTGGGTAATTTAAACCAATTATATTCAAGGTTGTTATTGTTAGGTGAAGACTTACTCATGTTATTTTGTTAATTGTTTTCTGATAGTTTTGTATATCCTTGTTCCTTTATTCTTCTTTTATTGCTAACCTTTACAATGATAAAAAAGTTTTTATAGTGATAACTTTTGATTCTTTTCTCTTTTTCATTTGCATATCTCCTCTAGCAGTGGGTTTTATATTTTCATGTGTTTTCTTGATAGTAGATATTTTCCTTTCACTTTCAGGTATAGGACTCTCTTTAGTACTTCTTACAGGATCAGTCTAATAGTGACGAATTCCCTTAGCCTTTGTTTGTCTTGAAAATACTTTATTTCTTCATCAGTTTTAAAGGATGGCTTTGCTGGAAACAGTATTCTTGGCTGGAGATTTGTTCTTTCATCACTTTGAATATATCATTCGATTTTCTCCTAGCCTGTAAAATTTCTGTTGTAAAATCCACTGTTAGTCTGCTGCAGATTCCCTTGGTATGACTTGATGCTTTTCTCTTGCTGTGTTTAGACACTTCTCTTTGTATGTGACGCTGAGAGTTTGACTATAATGTGCTGTGGAGAAGACATTTTGGGGTTGAATCTATTTGAAAATCTGTGAGCTTTTTTTTTTTTTTTTTCACTTGGATGTCTATTGAAATATTTGGGAATTTTTCAGCTATTATTTTGTTGAATATGTCTTCCACGGTTCTGCTGATCTCTTCTTCTTTTGGAACTTTCAAAATTAGAATATTTGTTCACTTTATGGTGTCCCATATGTCACATAGGCTTTCTTCATTCTTTTTAATACTTTCTTCTTCCTCTTGTTTGTTTGTTTGTTTTGTCTGACTGGGGTATTTCAAAAGACCTGTCTTAAAGTTCATACATTCCTTATTCTGCTAGATTTTGTCTTTGCTGAAACTCTCAATTGAGTTTTTATTTAATTCCTTGAATTATTCATTTCCAGGATTTTGGTTTTGTTCTTTTTTGGTGATATCTGTCTCAGCTGAATTCATTTTTCAGATTACTAATTGTTTTCTTGATATCTGTATTGTTACATGTGTTCTCTTGTATCTCACTCAGTTTCTGTAATATCATTTAGAATTTTTTTTCATTCATCTACATTTTCTTTTTGGGGGTATTGATTACAGGAGAATTATTGTGCTTCTTTAGAGATGTCATATTTCCTTACTTTTTTTGTTTCTAGTGTCCTTATGTTGGTATCTGTGCATCTGGTGTAACAGGCACTTCTGATTTTATGGATTGGATTTTATAAGGAAAGACTTTTTCCTTTAGATGTAGCTGTAGTGTTGACTGGCTAAAGTGCTTTGGCTTTGATTTTGGGCAGGTGCAGTAATGTAGTTCCCATTTAATTTCTTTGGTTCTAATTAATGTCAGTGGCGTCTGTGAGTCCCTGAGCAGCTTAGGCTGCTGCTGTTTGTGGAGGCTGAGGTGAAGCTTTGCTGGAGATCGTCCTTGGGCACCAGTGGTGATGGTGGTGAGCCAAGGTTGTGGGTCCTGTGATCCCAGGTAGAATATGTGGGCACCAGTTGTGACAAGTCAAGGTGAGCCAGTCTTTGGGCTTCCAGGTGACATACCTGGGTGCCAGTGGTGGCGGCAGCAGATTGTGTGGGCATGTCCTTGGGCCTCCAGGTAGTGATAATTGTTGGTCACTTGTGATGACAGCAGTAGGTGCAGATCAATCCCCGGTCCACTGGATGACATGTTCTGGTGCTGGTGCCAGCAGTGGTGGGCCAGGTATGTCTATCCTCAGGGCCTCTGAAGGTACATGCAGATCTTAGCAGGGATGGCAGGAGAGGCAGAGTTGTCATCAGGCCCTGGGACAACACACAGTTTGGCTGGTCCACAAGCCTTCTGAAGGCCCATGCAAGAAGGCAGAGGACCTGCCACGGGAGGTGGCATGCCGTCAGTGGCAATGTCCTTGGACAGGCAGCTTTCCTCTTATACTAATGGAAGCCTCTCTGGTATGCTGCACTACCTATTCTCTGGGACATAGGGAACTGTGTGAGATAGAGTGCTGGGAACCTGGCTACACCACTGGATTCAGCTGGTATTATTGTGCTGCAGCCTTCTGCATAGATGTGGGAGAATATCAGCAGGACTCCCGGGATGTGGAGATGCAGGGACTATTGGACCCCAGAGCAGAATGTAGTTTGATGTGCACTAAACTCTCAAAATGACACTGTGCTGCAGCTGCTTGGAACTCATTTGGTATGTGGGAGCCAGCATGAACTCCCTATCTAGAATAATGCCATCATATGGACTCCAGTCACTCAGCTGCTTATACTAGTCTCAGGGTCCACAAGGGCTGAGGGGCTCTTCCATAGTTAGGATTGCAGGAGTCCATGGTAGAAATGTGGACTACTGGGGGTCTCTTTTTTACTTTTTCCCTCACAATGGGCAGTTTCTTCTGGCTTCAGGTTGATCTCTGCTGGGCTGGCTGCTTTGCTTTCCTTTTCTTCCATGCCTCAGAGTTTTCATGTCACTTCCTGATGAATTCCAGTGTCTTCTTGTAGCTGCTGTATTCATTATGTGCTTATCCACTTGCTGCTTTGGTATGTCTTTGTAGAGGAAGTGAGTGTCAGACACCTCTAGTCAGTCATCTTGAAGTCCTAGCTACCACATATTTTTTAAGTTTAATAGCAAATAGAAATCTATGCATCTTTTATTAAGTATATTGGCTAAGATTTCTGGTGGTAGAAGTATTCAATTAAAATGTTTAACTGACGCTAGGGGCCCAAAGAATGAATATTTGTATTATCCTGTAGAAGCTTATGATTTCTATTTTAAATTTTTAGGACTTTTCTTGACTTTTATGACCTTAAAATGTTGTTCCCCCTGTTGAGAGTACATTTATAATAGTGAGCTGGCAGTAGGTGGTATTAGGTTTTTTGCCTTTTTGAATTTATGTTTTATAAGTTTTCCACAATAACAATAGAAAATCCACTTGCAATATTTCAAGCAGTATACATTAATACCCACAAACTTAAAGGAGAGATCCT
The DNA here is from genome assembly GCF_001698545.2 of Rhinopithecus bieti. Lineage (NCBI taxonomy): Eukaryota > Metazoa > Chordata > Mammalia > Primates > Cercopithecidae > Rhinopithecus > Rhinopithecus bieti. Next base: position 1,388,779 of record NW_016819032.1, read on the forward strand.
ATCATAAATTAAAATAGATTGGTATAATATTCATATTTACTGTAACAGAATTTTTTAAATTGTTGGCTAGTAATGTATGCATAAATAGAGGAGTTATGATCCGTATAACAGTTTGAAAGTACATAGTAACTATTTTTCCATGCAGTAATTGAAATCAGAGACTTTAAATTGTCACCTCATCTGTGCTATCTTGTTCATCACAATTGAGTTCAAATGTCACAACTTAAGTTTACATTAAGATAAATGTAGATGACATATGCATTATTCCCTATTTACCTAACAAGTCTAATGGCAAAAAACTGATTATGCTTTTTTAAAATTTTCTTGCTCCAATAAATGTAATAACCTGACTTACCTGGCCTAATGTACAATTATATGGATATAATAATATTATTATAGAAGTTTTTATTTAGATGGGTGAAGAAGAAAAGATAGTTTCCTAAGGACTTGCACTGGTAGATCTCTAGTACCAAAGACGTAGAAGACATTGAAAAGAATAGGTTCAACACATCTCCTTCACAATTAGGGAACAAAAAATGATAAAATGTGAGAGCATTTAGAAATCTCATAACATGGTCTGTGTCATGGTCATTGGTGTGTATGGTATTATAATTGCTATATAATAATATTTTATGTAAATGTTCCATAATGTATAAAGACTATATTTCCACAGTCTTTTCAATGGAAATTCATGTTGTTTGCATTCTTTCTTGTCTTTATAAATAATGATGCAGTTTACATTTGGTAGCATCTCTTTATTCACATGTGTGTGGGACTATGGCATTGCTTGGTCGTATGTCATGTATTTTCAGCTACACTAGCTATTGATGAATTGTTCTCCAAAGTTTTATTCATTTATAATTTATGCAAAATGCTTGAGAGTTCAAATTACTCTACATTATTACTAGAACTTGATATTATCTGATTTTTACTTGTTACAGATGATTGTAAAATATTATTTTTTTCTGTTTTACTTTTGCTATTAGAATATCGTTTTAAAAATGTATTTATCAGCTGTTTGTACATATTTTTCTGTCAATTTGTTGTTAATACACTTCTCCTATTTTGCTATAGATTAATTTTTTATTACGTATAAACATTTATTACATAATTTGGTAATTAATTCTTTTTTTTATTGAGACGGGCTCTTACTCTGTCACCTAGGCTGGAATGCTGTAGTGTGATCTCTGCTCATTGTAACCTCTGCTTCCTGGGCTCAAGTGATCCTCCCACCTCACCTTCTGAAGTAAATGGGACTACAGACACATGTCACATGTCATCATGCTGGGCTAATATTTTATTTGTAGAGACAAGGTCTCACTACATTGCCTAGGCTGGTCTCAAACTCCTGGGCTCAAGTGATCTTCCTTCCTTGGCCTCGTAAAGGGCTGAAGATAACTAATTCTTCATGGAAGTTTAAAAAATACCTTTCTCATAAAGATATTTTTATTTTATTTTAAAGATGTTTTAAAGATTTTTTGTTATTAACATTTTAAATCTCAGTTGTAGGCATAAACTTTTAGTAATATGCCATTTAAATTAATTGAGCTCTTTATTATTATGAAATTGTCCTCTTTATTCCTGGTAATATTCTTTTCTCTGTAGTTGAATTTATCTAATACTTATATGACTACTACAACTTTCTTTAGATTAGAGTTAGTATAGTATATCATTTCCACCCTTTAAATTTAAACACATGTTTGTCTTTCCACACATTTAAAAGTGTTTCTTAGAATTAGCATATGGTAAAGTTCTGTGTTTATTATTCAATCTGACAGTATTATTGAAATGAATGTTTAGGCTTTTTATATTTGAGTATTGATAAGATTGGTTTTAAGTCTAGTCTCCTTCTATTTATTTTCCATTTTCCCCAGTTTTTCTTTGTTCTGTTTCTCCTCTCTTTTGCCTTCCTTAAGGTTACTTTTGTGATTCCCTTATAGCTTAATATTTTATTGGTGGTAACTCTTTAATTTTCTTTTTATGATTCTGTTAGGATTTATAGCAAAAATATTTAAGTTGTCACACTTTACCTTCAGGTGACGTTATAGCACTGCATATACAGTATAAGAATTTTACCTAGTATACTTGCATTTTTCCTGTCCTATTCTTTAAATTATTGCTGTCATACATTTTATATTAACTATATAATAAACTGCAAGAAATACCCACATCATTTTTGTTTAATCAGGCAATTATATTTTAATAGATTAAAATGATAAGCAAGAATTATACATTTTCTCATGTTTTGTTATCACTTTCAGTACACTTTCTTCCTTTCTGTATGTTTAAGTTTTATGCAGAATAATTTTCATTTTGACTAAAGAGATTCCTTTTGCTTTTTTTTAATAGCTTGAGACTACTGGTTATCAAGGTTTTCAGCTTTATCTACCATAAGAAGTGTTTGTTTTACTATCACTTTTGGAACTCATTTTTTGCTGCATATATAATTCTAAGTTGACAGGCTTTGTTCCCTTTTTTGTCTTTAAAAATGCTGTTCTGTTGTCTTATTTTTCACATTGTTTCAAGGTACAAATGTGACATTTTTATCGTTGTTACTTTGTAATGTATTTTTTCTTTGCCTAATTTTAATATTTCATCTGTCATCAATTTAGAGAATTTTTATTATGATTTGTCTTGGTATAATTGTTTTATTTCTTATAATTGAGATGCATTGAAGCTTTGGTTTTATAGTTTTCATCATATTTGGAACATTTCTGGATATTATAGCTTTAAATATTTTCTGTATTCCTCTCTATTTCCTGTACTTCAGAGATTCTAATATTTGACCACTCAATCTTTCCCCATTGGATGCTGATGCTTTGTTAATACTTAAAATTCCATTTTATTTCTGTGTTGCATTTCAGACAGTTTCTATTACTGCCTTAAAATTTTCTAGTATTTTCTAGACATTCTGCAATGTCTAATCTATCATTAATCTCATCTACTATATTTTTCATTTCAGATATTTTAGTTGTCTTTTCAACTTGGGTTGTTTATGTATCTTCCATATTTTCATTTATATTTTTGAACATATGTGATATAGTAACTATATTTATCTTCTAATTGTCTAATTTTACCAACTGTTACATATATATGTAGACTTAGGTTGATTGATTTACTTCTTATTATGGGACATAGTTTCCTCCCTTGTGCATGACTCATGATTTTTTATTGAATGTCAGAAATCACTAATTATAATTTACTGATTCTGAATATTTTGTTTTCTATAATTTTCCATGCTTTGTTTGTAAGATGCACCTAGATATCTGAAAACAGTTTTAATTTTTCAGGTCTTGCTTTTAATATTTGTTACATGAGGCCATCTCATGACTCAGTGTAGGGCTAATTATTTCCCTCTATTGAGATGAGACTCTTGAGTACTCTAGCTAATGCCCATTGGGTCATAAAGTCTTCCAGTCTAGCTACTGGGGATAGGCACTAGTCTCCACTGCATGTATGCATCAACACTATTTCCTTTAATCCTTTTGGGTGGACTTTGCTTGCCCTTAGGTAGTTTTCTTATATATGTAGGCTGATCAGTACTCAATAAGTGAGGATGACCTTCTACATATATATCTCTAGAGCCCTCTTGTCAATGGCACTGTAGCCTACCAATTTTAGCCTCTCTGGTTACCACTGATTCTCAATTTCTCAGATCTTCTGTTGAGTTCCCCTTGCACGCACCATGGCCTGCAAATATTCTCAGTTTACTAAGCTAGGACAATCATCGGGTTCACATTGTTTGTTTTCTGTCTGTCAGGAATCACTTTCTACCTTTGTCTGATGTCTACAGTCTTGAAAAGCTTGTTTGATATATTTTGTCAGTTTTCTCAGTTATTCAAGGAAAATGGGTAAATATGGTGCTTTTGTGTTCATCTTGTTTGGAAGTGTAACTCAGCATCCGCATTTATCTGATCTGTAAATAAGTTGCATAATATTGCAATGATTTGGTTCTTGAGTATTCTGTGACTTTTGCAGGTCTCACCTCCATAGCTATCTGAGAATGTCGGTTTGTGTGTGTGCGCATATGTGTGTGTATGCATGTATGTGTAATTTTCTTTAATTTCTAATTATATGGATATAAATATGTTAAGACATTTATTTTTAAAATCAGATTTAATGAGTTATGATTTAAAATAAAATTGTGCTTTTAATCTATTGGTTTTAAAATTTATCAAAATAAGTAATCTTATTAATTTTTAAATTTCTCTTCTTTTCTATTTCTAAAATAATTATTGGTACCTTATCTTAGCCTGGATTTCAAAAAAATAGAACTAAAGAAAATGGTTAAGTGTAAGTACTTTACTGGAGAGTGCTATGCAGAAAAGAAAGCTAAGGATAGAAGGAATGAAGCAGGCAAGTAGAGAGAGAGTCAATATAAGGACAGATTATTATTTTTATTTTTCATTTTGTTTAACTATTTTTTTGAGACAGGCTCTTGCTTGTTGCCCAGGCTGGAGTGCAGTGGTGTGATCATGATTCACTGCAGCCTCGATCTCCTAGACTCAGCCTCCTGAGTAGCTGAGACCACAAGTATGCACCACTATCCCTAGTTAATTTTTTATTTTTATTTTCTGTAGAGACATAAAGATGCATTATTTAGTTGCCTGTAATTATGAGGGATTAGTTGTTACTATAATAAATGTGTTTCTGAAATATCCATCTTGGAGGAGATAATGGAAAGGATTTATCTACCAGTTCCTTTCACCCATTGTAACGTCTACACACAACACCAAACAGTACACACAAATACAAATTTGTTACCATTGTCAGCCAACAAGCCATCTGTGCTGATATACACTTCTCTTTTGATCTATGACCCCAAGAATTTTGATTGTGCTTATAGGGCTTAACTTTGCGTGTAAAAACAATTTTTTGCGTATATTATCTAGCATATCTAGCATGACTGACTGTCTTAGGTGGAAAGGTTTCCCTGTCACGTTGTTAGAAAATGAACAGAAATGTACATATTTATAGTTTTTCCTTTCTGTGATTTTCTGGCTATGAAAACAAATAAGCATAAAATTATCTAGATTTATTTTATATTCCATATTACCTTGGATTGAAAAGCTTGCAGTTAGCAAGCAGACATAACATGGTCATTAGTGTAGCATGACAGGAGGATGAAATAATCTTCCACGCTAAGAAAAATATTTTTTTGTAGTGTCATTGGATTTGTTTTGATATATATTATATGATAAAATCTTGCCCTTCTATTTCTTAAACACTCAGAGTCACACATGAATTATGATTTTCTAATTTGCCTTAATTTTATTTTCACTGCATAACAAATCAATACTCCACAATTATGTCGGAGATGCTCTTCAGTGGTAAATTAATCTTCTTGAGGTTTTGGCTTCTGTATTAGTTCATTCTCACACTGCTGTAAAGATACTACCCAAGTCTGAGTACCTTATAAAAAATGGAGGTTTAATTGACTCACAGTTCTGCATGGCTGAGGAGGCCTCAGGAAGCTTACAATCATGGTGGAAGCAGGCCCCTTCTTCACAAAGCAGAAGGAAAGGGAATGAATGGGAGCACAAGAAAAACTGCCACTTTTAAAATTATCAGATATTGTGAGACTCACTCACTATCATGAGAACAACAAGAGGGAAACTGCCTCCAAAATCCAATCACTTTCTTCCCTCGACGTGTGGGGATTACAGGTCCCTCCTTCAACACCCAAGGATTACAATTCAACATGAGATTTGGGTGGGAACACAGAGCCAAAACGTATCAACTTCCAAACAACATTCACCAATAAAAGGCTCCAAAGCTTTTTGGGGAAATGACTGATTCTAAGGATTGGCCAGAGTGTATGTAATGTAATCATAGAATAGTTTGTGATGCCAGAAAGTATAGAAGTGCTCAAAAAAGGAAAAAAATATGGATATTGTCAAAGAGACACAGGAGTGAACCTGAACATGCTCCTAATGTTCAAGTCGGGGGACGTTCACAAAAATAAAATACATAACGGTAGTGATGGAATAAAACTCATAGAATAAACCATATATCTATGACTCCATACTCATTGATACAGTTTGGCTGTGTCCTCAGCTAAATGAAATCTTGAATTGTAGTTCCCATATGTGTGGGAGTGACCTGGTGGGAGGTAACTGAATCATGGGGGCAGTTTCCCTAATGCCATTTTTATGATAATGAGTAAGTTCTCACTAGATGTGGTTTTATAAGGGGCTTCCCCTTTTGCTTGGCTCTCATTCTTCTCTCCCCTGCCTCCTTGTGAAGAAGGATGTGTTTGCTTCCCCTTTCTCCATGATTTTAAGTGTTTCTGAGGCCTCCCCAGCCCTGCAGAACTGTGAGTCAATTGAACATTTTTCCTTTATAGTTTACCCAGTCTCGGGTATGTCCTTAGAGAAGCAAGGGAATGAATGGATACACTCATAGAAATAAATAACTGAAGACATAATGAGGAGCAAATAAACAGCTTGTCCTTATAGAATTGCAATCAATAAATGTAGAAGAAATCATAGAACTAGGAAATCATCATGAAGTAACCATCATGGTAATAATACTTTGCAGGCAAAAATCACAATCAAAATCTTCATAAAAGTGGTGAGTTAATGCATAATATGATGTAGGATTTCTACATAGATTGAAAGTATCACCCCACAAATAATTATTAGTTACAAAGGGAAAAATAAAGAGGAAATTTGCCATATAACAACTTTAGTGTATACAGATAAGACATATTGCAATCCTGTACCCCCTGAGGTATCCATTGAGAAAGGTACGGCATGAATTTAGTTATGAAAAGCCATTAAAACTTCTAAATTGAAAGACAACCTAAAAAAAATAACTAGTCTTCTTCAAAGAGTATCAAAGGTCATGCATGGTAAAGAAAGACTGATGCGTTGAAAGAAACTAAAGAAACATGAGCCCTAAATGAAATGTGGAATATTGGATTGGTTCCTGGATGTGGAAAATGATATTAGTATGGAAACACATGAAATTTGAGTTAAGTTTCATAGATTATTTAAGTTCCATAGGTTATTTTATTATTCCATATATTATTTATGTAACATCAACATTAATTTCTGGGTTTCAATAATTGTATACATAAAAAAGTGTTAACTATGAGAAGCTTGGTGAAGGAACATGGAAAGTCTCTGTACTTTTTTTTTAAGGTTTGCTTTAAATCTAAAATTATGTCAAAGAAAATTTGAAAAAGTGAAATGTTGGAATACCTCCTGATCTTCTGCAGAATAAAAACCAAATTGCTTAGTCAAACAAACCAGATCTCAGGTTATCTGGATCCTACCCATTTTGACACACTCATCTACTCTCAAGCAGTCCATGCACATGTCAAACTCCAGATACCCCAAATTGCTTGTAATTTCCCCAGTGCTTGATACCTTCTCTTACCTATAGGCTTTGTCCCATAATTTGTCCCATAATGCATTAAAACCTGTAGATCCAGTTGTGTCTAAATTCAAATTTAGAAAAATAATGGGTGCATACATCATATATTGTTTAATACCACGTAGGATCTGGGGCAGCACTCCACAAAGAAACACATTAATATATATGCACTGATTCTTGAAAGATAAACATATCTTTATTCTGTTGAGAGGCTCATTTCTTCCAATTTATTCCATGATAACTTGAAAGATCACTTGAGACTCAATGCAATGATATCCTCCTTTATGTCAGGATAGCCTAAACCATCTCTGTTCTCATAATACCTGTGGTTGGTTACTTCTCTCCTAGCAATTACACTGGGTTGTAATTTATGATTTCCTTCTATGTTCCTTTTATTATACTATGAATGATTTAAAGACAGGGATAATGTTTTTTATTATGGTATTTTGATGCCTAGAAATACCTGGGATACAGTAATGATACAAAAATGATTTATATAAGAGATGCTTATGTCTTATGTAAAGTGCACCCAATGATAGAGAGTAAAATTGCTTCTCTTTTATCCTTTTTAAAAGGATGACAATATGTATTATTAATACCACACTAAAGATGAAACTGGAGACTAGTTTAGTATATTTGGGGGTCTCTTTTATCATTAATAATAAAATTCTGAAGCCATGTGATCTCACATACAATGAAAAGAAATCATACATACCTCAATCAAACCCTTCATTGGCAGTTATAGACTTTAAAAGTTAAAATCAGGTAAAATTGCATTAAGTTAACCTTAATGCTGCATTAGCTTAAATGTATTATCTGACAAAATGTGATAAATTTTTTCTTGTTCCATTCTTTCTCTTTATTCTCCTATATTTGAGGTCTTGATTGATTATCTCCTAAGTATTAATACTTAGAGGACCTGCTTTGTTTCATTAATACTCTAGATGTTCTGTAGTATGGTACAGAGGATAAGCATAAACATTGTGGAGCCAGACTGCATGGGTTAAAATTCCAGCTTGGTCACTTACTGTGTGACCATGGGGAAGTCAATTAACCTCTCCATGCTTCAGTTTCCTATTTTGTAAAATGGGAATAATAGTAGTAATTAACTCATAAGTTTACTGTGAAGGTTAAATCCTATTATACAAAAAGCACTTAGAATAGTGAATAGCTCCCTAAAAGGCTGTTTAATTTATTTTGATATGTGAACTTTCATATCTTTAAAGAGAATTATAAGGTTGTGGAGGGTAGAAGAAATAGTCTATCTGGATCAGAAAACCATATTCCTTTCCAGTAAGCATGCTTATTTTGGAAACATTAGTGAGTGTCTACTTGTAGTTAAATATTTATTGGCAGAAGCACTATGTTGAATAAGAAGTTGACTTTCACTCTGAGTAAATATCCACTTAGATTTTTGAAGGTCTGTCATTTAGATACTTTATAGGTTGAGAAACATCTATATTTCTTCTTTCTCAGAATACTTGTAAATTTTCATGTGCCAATTTACACAAGAATGAAAATCATACTTTGCCCCCAATTCATGCCAGACAAATAGTATATTTAAAAGTTAGCTACTGTGGTACAAAATCTTTACTGTTTATCACACCAAATAAAAATCTCCTTTATGTGGCAAATATATGTTCAAACAAAGTCATCAAAACACTAGACTTGAAATGAGAATTACCTTGAAGTAAGACTGTGGATGAGTTAATTTAACTATTAGAAGCTAGTTTTTTCATCATTAAACTCATCATATCGAAGTGTCCCATAATGCATTAAAACCTGTAGATCCAGTTGTGTCTAAATTCAAATTTAGAAAAATAATGGGTGCATACATCATATATTGTTTAATACCACGTAGGATCTGGGGCAGCACTCCACAAAGAAACACATTAATATATATGCACTGATTCTTGAATATTTACACTAAGTGGGAAAAGTAAGATACATAAACTGCCTCACAAAAGTTCATAATAGTTTTGCCTTTAAAAGAGTTCTGGCAACAAACTTTACGATAAATCATGAAACTTTTGGTCTTCAGAGTTTTTGGCTTTTGAAATAACAGATGAAGGATCATATACCTATGCTTGCCTTCTATAGAACAAAAGGCGGTTCTGAAGATCAAATGAGATCATTCTTAAAAGAAATCCATAAATTATAAAGCATTATATAAATGTGAGGCACTATTATTACCTATGTACTTAATGCTGTGATTATTTTACAGGGCTTTACTGAATAGGAGAAGCTGAGAAATAATTTTTCTTTATGTTAGGTTTGAACCTAGTTTAAAGAAGAAAGGAAGAGATAAAAAGTTACCTACTAGGAGTGTATGGTGGTCATAATACTTAGATGTCATTGAAATCAGTGTGAATTTATATATTTTGCAGGCATTAAAGTCATCTTTCTTACTAAAATAGTGTTGGCACATTTCTACTCTTGTAATGTGCTTTATCTCTTAGAGGTCCCAAAAGCTTAGAATTTGGTTGTGTGTGGCGGCTCATGCCTATAATCCCAGCACCTTGGGAGGCTGAGACAGGTAGATCCCTTGAGTCCAGAAGTTTGAGACCAGCCTGGGCAATGTGAAACCCAGACTCTACTAAAAATACAAAATATTAGCCAGGTATGGCAGCATATGCTTGCAGTCCTAGCAACTTGGAAGGCTGAGGTGGGAGGATCACTTGAGCCAGGGAGGTTAAGGCTTCAGTAAGCTGTGATAATTCCATTGCACTCCAGCTTGGGTGAGGGAAGTGAGACCCTGTCTCAAAAAAAAAAAAAAAAAAAAAAGGCTTAGAATTCATACATTCATTTATTCTTTTGAACACTGCTAACTCTGAGTTATTATGTGGGGAGTAAATATTCAGTGGAATGTCACACTGACTCAAAGACCTGAAGGAAGTGTTGGTTGGTAGTTGGAGATATATAAGAAATTTCAATTTAAGTGATACCTGAACACAAAATAAAAATTAAAACCTTTGATATTCCCGTGTAATTAAAAGTAACAAATTAGGAGGAGTCTTGTTGCAGTGCACAGGAAATCACCACCACAAGTGGCCAAAAAGCCACAGTTAAAATTACAGCGAGGTGTTATCGGCAACTGTCACCAAGAAAAGCTATGAGTTTTCATCTGGACTTTCCCAAAGTGAAATTGGGGAGAACTCTGCTCAGCAGAGAGCTCGAGAATGATGGTGACCTTTCAAATCCTACTTTGGCAAAAACCACTCTGAATAATCTCAAGTGTAAATGTATAGAAACAATTATACTGCCCTTTACTTTATTCTGCCAGTATTTGAAAAATTTAATTGCATAACTCTTCATAACCCTAAATTAATGCAATCAACATATGTACGGAGATTTGTCAATTAATATGTTTGATATATTTAACTCGATAGCATCCAGAAAAATGTTAATACTCTACCTTCCTTCACAAAGATGGACCAAACTTTCCTTCACAAAGTAAGAAAATGTGAACTGAAAGCATATATGTAAAGGAAGGCATAATAATAAAAACAATAAATATGTTAATGCAAATTCTAACTCTACTTTTCTCCTAAATCTGCAGACTTTAAACATAGAAATGTAATATACGTCTGAGTCTTAATTTTCTTATTTATAAACTGTGAGGATACATATGATAAGCCTTGTGCTGCTACCTGTTTAAAATAACATATTTGAAGCTCCTTATAATTTATTTCTTTTAAATTTTACTTCAGCCATATACTATGACTCAATAATTCACCTAAATACAGAAATATTGGTGATCTTTTACACCAGGTCAATGTAGTGTTTTCTTGTCATGTTAGTTCTTAGATATAAAACCATGCACTATATAAGTCACTCCCATTTCCTTGATGTTTCTCAAGTTCTCTGGTCTTTATCGGGTTAATAAAAAAAAAAGTGCATTGTTACCTATGCACTTAATTGATGAATACACTTAAACACAACTGGGTACTAAATACGTCTTCCTCAGATGCTATCATGTCTTCAATTCTGTCTTTTTCCTAGCCTCCTTACAAAAACAAAATAATTATGAATCTTCTAGAAGTGACAAGGTGTAGGTTTTAGAATACAGAGAATTACTAAATGAAGCATGGGTAATATAAATAAAAGAAAAGAAAAAACATTATATGTAGGGCATTGATAAAATTTATCTTGCAACTGAGGTTTGATAATTGATAATATTACTGAGTACTGGAGTTGAAACACTGCTTCTAAAGTATATGATTTGGTACAATGTCATACTATTCATCCCTGTCTTGTTCCAATGTAGTAAGTCAATCCTTTTACCTTGGAAAGAAAATGCCTCACCTTTCCTGTCTCAGTTGGCTAAATGTATGAATAAAAAAGTTGATCAATCCTAATTGGAGGAGAAAGAAAGAAAGGATATGTTTTATTGTTGCTCATAGACAAACTATCTTATTTTGTCTTTTGGAACTCAGGACTATCATCTGTCTCTTAATGGCACTATAAAATACTCAGTTTGATAGATCATGTTACAAATCACATAATCATGTAATAAAGATAAATTCAGGTGTAAGCCAAGCATGGGTAGCATGCACCCATAGATAGTCCCAGCTACTTGGGAGGCTTGCTTGAGCACAGTAGCTCAAGTCCAGCCAGGACAACATAGGGAGACCCTGTCTCTAATAAATAAATGAAGATAAATTTAATAAATGTATTTTTTTCTTTTTTTCTTTTTATCTAATTTTCTTTATTAATTTGATAAATACCTATAAATTGCCAATAAAATCACTGTGTCATTATGGATTGGAGATACAATAATAAAACCTAGGATTTTTTTGTTTTCAAGTAGCTTACTGTCCAGCAGAGAAAATCAGGGCATAAACTATTACTAACAATGATTTAAAAAAAACAGTAATAGTTTCCATCTGTGGAATGCTTATTACATATCAGGCACTGAATTTTTTAGACCATTACATAAACAATGCCATTTTCTTGTCACCACAATGTCATGAGATAGACATTATAATGCTGTTTGTCACGTTAGGAAATGGGCCTAGGAATCTAACTTGCTCCGAGTCTCCCAGTCAGTTCATAGCAGAACAAGTGTTCCAAAGCCAAATCTCACATCAATTATATTAATACAATGTAATGGGACGCAAGTTATCAAAGAGATACCTATAAAAGGTTAAAGTAAAAAGGATAAATGAAGTGATTAATTTTATACCAAAATAGGAGAGAGAAAAGCCATGGAAAGTCTTCACAGGGAAAGAGAAGCTCTATTGGGCCTTGGAGGGCGAAGGGTCATCCATTAAGAGAGAAAGCTAAGAGAAACGATTACAAGCAGAGAAAATATTATTAGCAAGAGTATTGGATGAGTGCCGTCATCTGAGAAAGGTGGACAGTCTGAGGTAACCAACATTCTAAGCCTGGGGTGGGGCATGGAAGAAAAAGGGTGAGTTCCAACAGGTGTGTAGGAGTTAAGAATATTCTACTTATGCCTCATGGAAGGGTTTTTTTTTTTTTTTTTTTTTTTGAGACGAAGTCTCGCTCTGTCGCCCAGGCTGGAGTGCAGTGGCCGGATCTCAGCTCACTGCAAGCTCTGCCTCCCGGGTTCACGCCATTTTCCTGCCTCAGCCTCCCGAGTAGCTGGGACTACAGGCGCCACCACCTCGCCCGGCTAGTTTGTTTTTTTTTTTGTTTGTTTGTTTGTTTTTTTTTTGTGATGGGGTCTTGCACTTGTCACCCAGGCTGGAGTGCAGTGGCCGCGATCTTGGCTGACTGCAAGCTCCGCCTCCCGGGTTCACACCGTTCTCCTGCCTCAGTCTCCCGAGTAGCTGGGACTACAGGTGCCCGCCACCAGGCCTGGCTAATTTTTTGTATTTTTAGTAGAGACGGGGTTTCACCGTGTTAGCCAGGATGGCCTGGCTCTCCTGACCTCGTGATCCGCTCGCCTCTGCCTCTCAGAGTGATGGGATTACAGGTGTGAGCCACCGTGCCCGGCCTCATTGAAGGGTTTATAGTTTATATGTATATAGATCCCCTCTCCCCCCCAAAAAAAGATTTTTAAGCAGAAAAGTAACAAAATCTGCTCTTCCCAGAAGGATTTGGCAACTGTAAAGAGTAGATTGGAGTAGGAAGAGGTTGGATAGGGAGACATGATAAAGTTATTTGAAAAGCTGGCAGGAGATAAATGGACCTTAAATAAAATTATAGTTATTTGGAAGGAAAGGAGAGGAGAAATGTGAGAGAAAATACAGGAATGGAATCAATTCAATGTGATAATATACTGTGGAGGATGGGGAGCAGTTGAAAATAATTTTATGGTTACTATATTTGAACTAGAGTAGATGCGAAGAATAGAACAAGAATAGAAAAAAACAGAAGGTTGAGATAGTTTGAGGGAAAAATAAATATAGTTATGAACATGTTGAATTTCAGTAATGTATGGTACAGCCAGGTTGAGATGTCCAATAGATGTAGATAAAATAATACAACTATTCCTTATATAAAAATAACACAAAAACTTATAATGCTGATTCAAAAATTGCAGCAACAATTCCTGATAGAAAATTCAGCAGAGCAGATACTGATGGCCACTATGAATGATAATCATCTCTGATTATTTTGTCTGCTCTTCAGTTGCTTCTACCTTGTATACTAGTAAGTATACTACCTTGTGGAGCTTGGCATCAGTTTCTGTTTGCAGTTAAAAATTCTTTCTTTAAGGACAGTCTCCCCTAAATTTGTGCATAGAGTAGGCATGAGGGAGTGTTGGGGAAAATTAATTGAACCCTCTTTCTCCAAAGCTGAAGAATTAGATTCATGGTTTGGATATTGTTTATGTCTATCAAAACTCATATTGAAATTTATTCCCTAATGTGGCAGTGTAGAGATGTAGGGTCTAAATAAAGAGAGGTGTTTTAGTCATGGAGCTAGACCCCATATGAGTAGATTAATGCCCTCCTGCTGAGGTAAGTGGGAGTTTTCATTCTTGCAAGAATGGATTAGTTTCCCAGAAAGTGGGTTATTAAAAAGAGTCTGGCTTCTTTGGATTTGCTCCTTTGCTTCCTCTCTCTCATATGAACTCTTTGCACAGACTCACCTCCCATCCACTTTCTTCCATGAGTAGAAGCAGCCTGAGGCCCTCACCAGATACAGCTGCCAAATCTTGGACTTATCAGCCTCCAGAATCATAAGCCAAAAAAACCTTTTTTCTTTATAAATTACCTATTTTCAGGTATTTTGCTTTAGTAATACAAAATGGACAAACACATCCTTAACATTTGCTTAGTAAAAACTATTTATAAATAGTTTTATTTCCTAAATAGTCCCCTTTTACTGAATATTTTATTTTAAAACTTGGGTTATTACATATCTATATGTCAGTCACTTAAATAACATAACTAGGCTTGCTGATATTATTTAAAATTATGTTTTTGTGACATGTTGTGATATTCAGATATGTGTATAAAATTCTGCCAAATCATAATTTCTAAAAATCTCATGTTAGAAAACACAGTTTGTAGATACTCCAGTAAAATTCTGTTAATCCACTGGTCACTTAGGTATACATGTAGTTATTTTGGTGTTTGGTCGTTTTAATAAACAAAAACAAAAAAATATATCACATAAATTTCAGATAAATATATATTTGGCTCATTTTCAATACATAGTGAATAGTTGTATAGAGTTTTTCTATTCAAAGTTTACATTTTTTTCTTTTAAAGGAGGGATGCATCATCAAGAGTTTTAAATCTGAAATAATTTTTCATTTGTCATCTCATTTTATACTTTCAAACAGCTTGGGAAGAGATTAATAACTCATTTTATATCACTTCTTGGCCTTGTGGCTAAGATCAAGTGTAATAACTCATTTCACAGATGAAAAACAGATGCTAAAAGATTAAATAGGAAATACATGACAAGTCCATCTTTTAGTTTTACAAAGTACAGAGTAAAATAATTGGCTCTTAACCTATAATAAAATTATGTTACCAAAAATGTTAACTGCATTGCAAATAGCTCTGAGAATTCACTGCATGTATAACCTTGCTTTGTTTCAGTTGATTTAACCTTTGGTGTACCATAAAAAAATCAAATAGTGTTGATTGTAAGATGATATATACAATGACAAACTAATTCCTTCTTTGAGGTTTGTTCAACTTATTCTCTTCATCTGTTTCTCTTTGTTTCTGTCTCTCTGTCTCTTTCTCTTACTCTTTCTAATGTTTCTGATAAAGCAGAACAAACAAAACTTTTACATTTTATTTTCTATCAAGGAATTATTATTTAGCTGCAAATCTCATATCTAGGAGAAAAGAGGAAAGTTAAGAAAAGAAAGCATATTTAATATTGCGTCCTTTCTTTACCTCTCCCAACTTTCTCTTCCCTCTGTATCTTCCTCTGTCTTTTGATTTTTTTCACTCCTCAGATTTAGAGTGATAAATCATGGGAAGTTTCACCTATGACAGCAGAAAGATGTTATTCAAAGGAAAGAGAAATAAAATATTTAGTGCTTTGACACAGTCTGTGATCTGATTCTTTTTATTGCTGCAGTTCACAGGATATTAAAAGGGTTTTATTAATGTGGTCTGGGGCTAAACACAGACTTCCCATACAGTGTTTTGTATCTGTACAATCTTACTTTGGAAAATTTTCTATGTAACTAAATATTCAATGATTTAAGTGCTATACAATATTTTGTCCAAAATTTTACTTATTTTTTAACACATATTGCTGATCACTGGCTTGAAAGTAAACAAATCAATATCTAAGCATTGTAGATAAGTTATGGGGTGATCACACCAATGCCCTTGTCTTCCATTTTCTTTCTTTTTTTTTTTAAAGGCAGATTTTAACATGCTTTGCTTCAGCTTTTTTCCTTCCTTTTTTTTTTTTTTATTATACTTTAAGTTCTAGGGTACATGTGCACAACGTGCAGGTTTGTTACCTATGTATACTTGTGTCATGTTGGTGTGCTGCACCCACCAACTCGTCAGCACCCATCAACTCGTCATTTACATCAGGTATAACTCCCAGTGCAATCCCTCCCCCTTCCCCCCTCCCCACAATAGGCCCCGGTGTGTGATGTTCCCCTTCCCAGGTCCAAGTGATCTCGTTGTTCAGTTCCCACCTATGAGTGAGAACATGTGGTGTTTGGTTTTCTGTTCTTGCGATAGTTTGCTGAGAATGATGGTTTCCAGCTACATCCATGTCCCTACAAAGGACACAAACTCATCCTTTTTTATGGCTGCATAGTATTCCATGGTGTATATGTGCCACATTTTCTTAATCCAGTCTGTCACTGATGGACATTTGGGTTGATTCCAAGTCTTTGCTATTGTGAATAGT
>NW_016819032.1:1405761-1411148 GCF_001698545.2 Rhinopithecus bieti
AATATCATATTATACATAAGCTTGGCAGTCAAATATTTTTTATGTTTATGAATTGTAGTTTTTCTCCATTTTGAAAAATGGTGCTACTTTGATAAAAGATAATGGTGATTTATTTCTCTAAATTATTACAAATAATTTCCAATTGTAGAAGGTGGTATTCATTATATACATTATTGTCACTGTTATAACTGAATACAAATAATAATAATTAGAAAAATAATTATATTTATGTTATTAATTCACAATCTCATCATAAATAATATTTCATGCTTTAATATACAATATGAAATTTCTAGCAAGAATTTACCTTTAGTTCAATGTGATTCAATCTACAATAATGTAAAACCTAAGGTAAGTTAACACTGAGGTAAGAGCTACACAGAAACATACCCATAGTGATTCACAGTGCTAACTGTACATTTTCCTTGAGCAGAGAATGAATCATCTGTTAGAGTCAGAATTGGGGAATCTTTACTTCTATGTTTCCAACGTTTTACAGTACTAGACTCAGAAATCAACTACTAACAAAAAATTACAAGCAATACTTTGGCATTGAAATAATTATTTTAATCCTAATCTTATTATTTTGATTTATTTTTATTACCCCAAAATATTTACAGACAAATCCATTAAAAATTTAGTCACTAAAACTACATTGTTAAAGGAAGAGACAAGAACACGGTTAAAGAGGATGGATTAATACATCAAAAAATGAGATGAGCTATGTAGGGTGATTATAGATCTAATGAGCAACTTAATCATTCTAACAACAAGCCATTGCTTTCATTTGCTTCATCTGGTGGGAAGTTTAAATAGATGACTTCTTAAATTCCCATAGGATCTAGGATTCTATGGCTCTGCAATTTAATATACATTATTATTTGGGTATCTGGCTAACTAGAATGTTTGAGAAGC
This sequence comes from Rhinopithecus bieti, assembly GCF_001698545.2. Lineage (NCBI taxonomy): Eukaryota > Metazoa > Chordata > Mammalia > Primates > Cercopithecidae > Rhinopithecus > Rhinopithecus bieti. The sequence goes on from NW_016819032.1 coordinate 1,406,677, forward strand.
ATATTGTGTATTTGAGACCACTGCAATAATTCTCCCAAGGCATCTTACTAAGAGGAATGTTCACATTCAAAATACCCAGCTTCTTATTATGGTATAAACAGATGAGGATGCTAAAATGTCAAAAGCTAAGCCATATACACCAAATATTTTCTGATAAGTTAGGTTTCTGCCCCATGTCTAAAATGGTATCCAAAAATTATCAATGTATTCCTTGTGCCAGTTAGTGCAGGCAAACTAAGATTTTCAATAAAAATAACAACAAAAATGGAGGCATTGATTGATAGACTAAGTTAAATTATGTTGTTCTTTTTTGTCATACAGACCTAGCCTATTATTAAAGCTACTAAATTGAAGTGTTAGACATTTATTAACTTCAGTCACTTAGGGTGAATTAAATTGACATTAATTCCCTGGAGTCAAATGTTCTAAAAGGCAGCCCAATGACCAAAAGAGGTTATGGATATCTCTAGCTACCACATTCCCACCATTAGAGAGTAACTTAATTCTGAGGGGTGCTTAATCCATTAGCATATAAATTTACGAAACTACAAGTCTAGGACAATGGAACATAATTTAGGTAAAAGATAAAAGAACTACAAAAAAAATTCTATACTATGTGTATTTTAAGTTTCTTCTTTGCATTTGTATTTTATAGAATATACACATAATACATACCTAAAACATACATGTGTTTGTTTATATAAACATAAACATATATATTATATATACATATATATTCATTATACATATACATATTATATATGTATTTACATAAAATCTATTTTAGAATTTCTGTGTATTAGTTTACTTTGATTTTCAAATCACACTAAATTATAACCCCATTCAATAGCATATTTAGGAAGCATTTCTAAGTGACCATATGGAATACTGCTATATATATATGAAATCAAAGATGAAATTAAATTGCTATTTCTTGTTCTAAAGTGATAATTTTTCCTGACCTGGGATAAATCTCTTTTACAACAATTGTCCTGGTATGATATTGTTAAAGTCCCCTTTATTCTCAAAAGTGTCTCAGTTTGGACAATTAAGTCTCCCTTGTAACAAATACACAATGTTAGTTATTCCTTTCTACCATATATTAAATGTGTTACCAAAGTCTTTACCTGTGAAAAGTTAGAAGGTCAATGTAGGTCTTAAGGCTTCATATCAGTGTAAAAGTATGTGCAATTTTTTCCATGATTTCAAGTGCATTTTATCATGGTATCATATTAAAATTTTTTCCAGAGGTTTTCAATCAAACTATAAAATTTTGACTTCTCCCTTTTCCAAAGGTAATGAGTAGAAAAACATGATTAGTCCAACCACATTAAGGTTAAATTGGATGTTTAATGCTAAATACAGTGTTAATAAGATACTTTACATTGTTTGACAAAAATTTCAGAAAATGTTAATGAATGTTTTAACTTTATATTAATTTTATTCTGTTCATCATAAATTCTAAATTGCATTAAGTCAGATTGGGGTGACTGATATAAAACTAGTTTATATTCTTTTTTACACAACTTTGGAGTTTTTAGGAAGAAAATGGGCAATAATAGGCTGAAGACAGCAAATAACAATCACCATTTAAGGGCAATTCCCCTTTACAGAGCATTCAGATAATTGACAGAATGTTGTGTTCACTAATTTGATCAGGTAGTTTATTTTTTCTAATTCGAATGATCTCTGAAGTAATGACCCTTTGAGAAATAACTGTTCTCTTCAAGATTTTCTGTGCATTAGTTTACTTTGATTTTCAAATCATCCCAAATTATGATCCCGTTTAATAGCATATTTAGGAAGTATTTTGAAGTGACTATATATTATACTGCAAGAGTATTTATATGCAAAATCTAATTGATATGAAACAATGATGGAATTTATTTGAGCTTGCTCAAAGACAAAGGATATGTACTTCTGAGTTTAGTTTTAATGTTCACCACTATACTTAAGTACACCTAAAAAACAAAACAAAATAAATTCCATGAAGTTATACCTGCATATTTAAGAGTTGGTGGGGAATATTGTGCATTTTCTGTGACTGTTTGTGTATGTGCCTATGTGTGTAATTCATATGAATTATTTTCATGTATTAATGTTGAGTTAGCTTGCTCTGATATTAATTAAAATTGGAAAAACCAACTTTCAAGGAACCTACCAAAGACAATTTTCCAGGTTTTTGGATAAGATAGGATACTAAATGATTTAATGAGTAGAATCAATTTCTGAACTCGGGAGTCATTTTCAGACAGATTATGTTAATGTCAGTAAGGTTAGAAGAATTAGCTTTGTCTTGTTTTTGTCACTCTACTGCATTCAAGGATAGAGTATTCAATTTGTGTGAAATGTGTTAGTGAAGACCCTTACAGTAAGACAAGTTATACTTATTTATCTTTTAAGTTTTAAAATCATTCGTTTCCACAATAACTGCATCAATACTCTCTATGTCTGTGGGCTATTGTGATGTTTAATTTCATGAGTCAACTTGACTGGGCCATGGAATGTCCTGATGTAAAATTAAGCTTTTTTTCTGGGTGTGTCTGTGAAGTTGTTCCTGAAAGAGATCAGCATTTGAATTGGTGGACTGAGTAAAGCAGCTAGCCAATGTGGATGGACATCATCTAATCCCTTGAGGGCCTGAGTAGAACAAAAAGACTGAGGAAGGTTGAATTAATTTTCTATCTGTCTCTTGTGGGAGATGGGACATCCTGCAATTGGTATCCCTGGCTCTCAGGCCTGCAGATTCAGACTGAAATCCACATCATCAGTCTTCCAGCTCTCAGGCCTTTAAATTACACCATAGCGTTCCTGGATCTCTAGGTTGCAGATAGCTGACTGTGGGACTTCTCAGCCTATGTAATCTCTTGAGCACATATCTTATAATAAATGTCTTATATGTGAGTATATATATGACCAATTTTATACATATATATATCATTCTCCAGAGAAACAAAATCAATAGGATATCTATTTTTAAAAAAATTTTACTTTAAGTTCCAGGATGCATGTGCAGAATGTGCAGGTTTGTCACATAGGTATACGTGTGCCATGGTGGTTTGCTGCACCTATTGGTCCATCCTCTTAGTTCCCTCCCTTCGCCCCCCACCCCAAACAGGCCCTGGTGTGTGTTGTTCCCCTCCCTATGTCCATGTGTTCTCATTGATCAACTTCCACTTACGAGCGAGAACATGCGGTATTTGGTTTTCTGTTCCTGTTTGCTGAGGATGATGTTCTGTTTGCTGAGGGTGATGGCTTTCAGCTTCATTCATGTCCTTGCGAAAGATATGAGCTCATTCCTTTTTAATGGTTGTGTAGTATTCCATGGTGTATATGTACCACATGTGCTTCACCCAGTCTATCATCAACGGGCATTTGGGTTGATTCCATGTCTTTGCTATTGTAAATAGTACTGCAATAAACTACATGTGCATGTGTCTTTATATTAGAATGATTTCTATTCCTTTGGGTATATACCCAGTAATGGGATTGCTGGGTCAAATGGTATTTCAGGTTCTACAACCTTGTGGAATTGCCATACCATCTTCCACAATGGTTGAACTAATTTACATTCCCATCAACAGTGTAAAAGCACTCCTATTTCTCCACAGCCTCACCAGCATCTACTGTTTCTTAACTTTTCAATAATCACCATTCTGACTGGCACGAGATGGTATCTCATTGCGGTTTTGATTTGCATTTCTCTGATGATCAGTGATGTTGAGCTTTTTTCATATATTTCTTAGCTGCACAGATATCTTCTTTTGAGAAGTGTTTGTTCATATCCTTTACCCACTTTTTGATGGGTTGTTTGAATTTTTCTTGTAAATTTGTTTATGATACCTGTAAATTCTGGACATTAGACCTTTGTCAGATGGGAAGATTGCAAAAATTTGCTTCCATTCTGTAGGTTGCCTGTTCACTCTGATGATAGTTTCTTTGCTATGCAGAAGCTCTTTAGTTTAATTAGATTCCATTTGTCAATTTTGGCTTCTGTTGCAATTGGTTTCAGCATTTTTGTCATGAAGTCTTTGTCTGGGCCTATGTCTCGAATGGTGTTGCCTAGGTTTTCTTCTAGGGTTTTTGTGGTTTCAGGTTTTACATTTAAGTCTTTAATCCACCTTGAGTTAATTTTTGCATAAGGAGTAAGGAAGGGGTCCATTTTCTGTTTTCTGCATATGGCTAGGCATTTTTGCAGCACCATTTACTGAATAGGAGATCCTTTCACCACGGCTTGTTTTTGTCAGGTTTGTCAAAGATCAGATGGTTGTAGATGAGTGGTGTTATTTCTGAGGTCTCTGTTCTATTCCATTGGTCTATATGTCTTTTTGGTACCAGTACCATGGTGTTTTGGTTACTGTAGCCTTGTAGTATAGTTTGAAGTCAGGTAGCGTGATGCCTCCAGCATTGTTCTTTTTGCTTAGGATTACCTTGGCTATATGGGGTTTTTTTTTTTTTTTTTTTTTTTTTTT
>NW_016819032.1:1411158-1535915 GCF_001698545.2 Rhinopithecus bieti
TTTTGAGACAGAGTCTCACTCTGTCACCCAGGCTGGAGTGCAGTGGCTTGATCTTGGCTCACTGCAAGCTCCGCCTCCCGGGTTCACACCATTCTCCTGCCGCAGCCTCCCAAGTAGCTGGGACTACAGGCGCCTGCCACCACGCCCTGCTAATTTTTTTATATTTTTAGTAGAGATTGGGTTTCACCATGTTAACCGGGATGGTCTCGATCTCCTGACCTCGTGATCCACCCATCTCAGCCTCCCGAAGTGCTGGGATTACAGGCGTGAGCCACCATGCCTGGCGTTATATGGGGTCTTATTTGATTCCATGTGAAATTTAAAGTGGTTTTTTTCTAATTCTGTGAGGAATGTCAATGGTCATTTAATGGGAATAGCATTGAATCTATAAACTTTTTGGGGAAGTATGGCCATTTTCACAAGATTGATTCTTCCTATCCATGAGGATGAAATATATTTCCATTTGTTTTGTGTCCTCTCTTATATCCTTGAGCAGTAGTTTATAGTTCTCCTTGAAGAGGTCCTTCACATCCCTTGTTAACTGTATTCCTAGGCATTTTAGTTTCTTAGTAGCAATTGTGAATGGGAATTCGTTCATGATTTGGCTCTCTGCTTGTCTATTGTTGGTGTAAAGACATGCTTGTGATTTTTGCACAATGATTTTGTATCCTGAGACTTTGCTGACGATACCTTTCAGCTTAAGGAGTTTTGGGGCTGAGATGATGAGTTTTTCTAAATATAGAATCATAATTGTAAACAGAGACAATTTGACTTCATTTCTTCTTATTTGAATACACTTTATTTCTTTCTCTTGCCTGATTGCCCTGGCCAGAATTTCCAGTAGTATTTTGAATAGGAGTGGTGAGAGAGGGCATTCTCGTCTTGTACCAGTTTTCAAAGGGAATGCTTCCAGCTTTTGCCCATTCAATATGATATTCACTGTTTATCATAAATAGCTCTTATTATTTTGAGATGTGTCCCATCAATAAATAGTTTATTGAGATTTGTTAACATGAAGGGATGCTGAAATTCATCAAAGACTTTTTCTGCATCTATTGAGATAATAATGTGGTTTTTGTCTTTGATTCTGTTTATGTGATGGATTATGTTTATTTATTTGCATATGTTGAACCATCCTTGCATCCCAGAGATGAAGCTGACTTGATTGTGGTGGATAAGTTTTTTGATGTGCTGCTGGATTTGGTTTGCCAGTATTTTATTGAAGATTTTCACATCAATGGTCATCAGGGATATTGACCTGAAATTTTCTCTTTTTGTTGTGTCTCTGCCAGGTTTTAGTATTAGGATGATACTGGGTTCATAAAATGAGTTATGGAGTAGTCCCTTGTTATTGTTGTTGGAATAGTATCAAAAGGAATGGTACCAGCTCCTCTTTGCACCTCTGGTAGAATTTGGCTGTGAATCCATCTGGTCCTGGATTTTTTTGGTTGGTAGGCTATTAGTTACTGCCTCAAATTCAGATCTTGTTATTGGTCTATTCAGGGATTCAACCTCTTCCTGGTTTAGTTTTGGGAGAGTGTATGTGTCCAGGAATTTATCCATTTCTTCTAGACTTTCTAGTTTATTTGCATAGATGTGTTTATTCTCTAATGGTAGTTTGTATTTCTTGTGGTCAGTGGTGATATCCCCTTTATCCTTTTTTATTGTGTCTATGTGATTCTTCTCTCTTTTCTTCTTTATTAGTCTAGCTAGTGGTTTATCTATTTTGTTAATTTTTTTCAAAAAACCAGGTCCTTGATTCATTTATTTTTTTGGAAGGTTTTTCATGTCTCTATCTCCTTTAGTTCTGCTCTGATCTTAGTTATTTCTTGTCTTCTGCTAGCTTTCGGATTAGTTTGCTCTTGCTTCCCTAGCTCTTTTAATTGTGATGTTAGGGTGCTGATTTGAGATCTTTCTAGCTTTCTGATGTGGGCATTTAGTGCTATAAAATTCCCTCTTAACACTGCTTTAGCTGTGTCCCAGAGATTCTGGTATGTTGTGTCTTTGTTCTCATTGGTTTCAAAGAACTTCTTGATTGAAATACCTTAATTTCATTATTTACCCAGGAATCATTCAAGAGCATCTTGTTCAATTTCCATGTAATTGTGTGGGTTTGAGTGAATTTTTAAATCCTGAATTCTAATTTGATTGCACCGTGGTCTGAGAGACTTTTTGTTATGATTTCAGTTCTTTTGCATTTGCAGAGGAGTATTTTACTTCCAATTATGTGGTTGATTTTAGAATAAGTACTATGTGGCACTGAGAAGAATGTATATTCTGTTGTTTTGGGGTGGAGAGTTCTATAGATGTCTATTAGGTCCGCTTGATCCAGAGCTAAGTTCAAGTCCTCAATGCCATTGTTAATTTTCTATCTTGTTGATCTGTCTAATACTGACAATGGGATGTTAAATGCTCCCACTACTACTGTATGGGAGTCTAAGTCTCTTTGCATGTCTCTAAGCACTTGTTTTATGAATCTGGGTGCTCCTGTATTGGGTGCATATGTGTTTAGGATGGTTAACTTTTCTTGTTGAATTGATCCCTTTACCATTATATAATGCCTTTCTTTGCCTTTTCTGATCTTTGTTGGTTTAAGTCTGTTTCATCAGAGCCTAGGTTTGCAACTCCTGCTTTTTTTGGTTTTCCACTTGCTTAGTAAATTTCCCTCCATGCCTTTATTTTGAGCCGTGTGTGTCTTTTCATGTGAGATGCGTCTCCTGAATACAGCACACTGATGGGTCTTGATTCTATCCGAATACCCAGTCTATGTCTTTTAATTGGAGGCATTTAGCCAATTTACGTTTAAGGTTAGTATTGTTAGGTGTGAATTTGATCCTGTCATCATGATGCTATCTGCTTATTTGGCACACTTTTTTGATGCAGTGTCTTTCTACTCTCACTGGTCTTTATATTTTGGTGTGTTTTTGCAGTGATTGGTACTGGTTTTTCCTTTCCATATTTAGTGCTTCCTTCAGGAGCTGTTGCAACGCAGGCCTGGTGGTGACAAAATCCCTTAACATTTGCTTGTCTGGAAAGGATTTTATTTCTCCTTTGCTTATGAAGTTTAGTTTGGCTAGATATAAAATTCTGGATTGAAATTTCTTTTTTTAAGATTATTGAGTATTGGTTCCCAATCTCTTCTGGCTTATCGGGTTTCTGCTGAGAGGTCCTCTTGTTAGTCTGGTAGGCTTCACTATGTAGGTGATCTGCTTTTCTGGGTGTCCTTAATCTTTTTTCCTTCCTTTTGGCCTTGGAGAATCTGATGATTATGTGTCTTGAGGTTGATCTTCTCATGGAGTATCTTAGTGGTGTGCTCTGTATTTCCTGAACTTGCATGTTGGCTTACCTTGCTAGGTTGGGGAAGTTTTCCTGGATAATATCTTGAAGTGTGTTTCCAGCTTGTTTCTATTCTTCCTATCTCCTTCATGTACTCCAGTCAATTATAGGTTAAGTCTTTTTACGTAGTCCTGTATTTCTTGGAGGCTTTGTTCATTCCTTTTCATTCTTTTTTCTCTAATCTTGTCTGCATGCCTTATTTCAGCAAGGTGGTCTTCAAATTGTGATATCCTTTCTTCTCCTTGGTTGATTCAGCTACTGATACTTGCGTATGCTTCACAGTTCTTGCGTGGTGTATTTTTTTTCAGTTCCATCAGGTCATTTATGTTCCTCTCTAAACTGGTTATTTGAGTTAGCATCTCCTTTAACCTTTTATCAAGGTTCTTAGCTTCTTTGCATTGGGTTAGAACATGCTCCTTTAGCTCAACAGAATTTTTTATTACCCATATTTTGAAGCCTACTTCTGTCAGTTCATCTGTCTTATCCTCTGTCCAGTTCTGCTCTCTTGCTAGAGGGGTGTTGTGATAATTTGGAGGAGAAGAGACTTTCTGGCCTTTTGAGTTTTCAGTATTTTTTGGTTGATTCTGATCTTTGCGAGTTTGTCTAGTTTCGATCTTTGAGGCTGCTGTCCTTGGATGCGGTTTTTATGGGAACTTTTTTGTTGCTGTTAATGTTGTTGTTGCTTTCCGTTTGCTTGTTTTCCTTTCAATAGTCAGTTCCCTCTTCTATAGGGCTGCTGCTGTTTGCTGGGGGTTCACTTCAGCCCCTATTCATCTGGTTCACTCCCGCACCTAGAGATGTCACTCAAGGAGGCTGGGGAGCAGCAAAGATGGGTGCTTGCTTCTTCTGGGAGCTCTGACCTCAAGGGGCACCAAACTGATGCCAATAGGATTGCTTCTGTATAGGGTGTCTGAAAACCCCTGTTGGAAGGCCTCACCCAGTTGGGTGTCATGGGGAACAGGACTCATTTAACAAAGTATTTTGTCTCTCCCTTGGTGGAGGTTGTGTGTTTCACTGGGGGGAACCCACTCAACCAGGCTGCCTGGATTCATCGGAACTACCAGAAGGAAAGGCTAAGCCTGCTGGTCCACAGAGACTGCAGTCACCCCTTCCGCTAGCGGCTCAGGCCCAGGGAGATCAGGGTTCTGTCCCTGAGCCCCTGGCTGGAGTTGTTGAAGTTCCTGCTGGGAGGCCCCACCCCTGAGGAAGGATAAGTCAGGATCAGGCATAAAGAGGTGCTCTGGACACAGCCACATCTGGTGTGTTGGGCTGTGGGGAACACCTTTTGGGACCAAGCCAACCAGTCTCCCTGGCTCCAGCAGGGGAAAAGTGCAGCCTGAAACTATAGAGATGGCTGCCTCCCTCCCCCCACCCAGGAAGCTTAGTGTATTAGGCCGTTATTAGCCCCACTGCTGGCTGCTGCCCCTCTTCCAAGCAGCTCAAGAGGCTAAGACCACAAGCAGCTTCAGCTGTGGTGCTGGTCACCCCTCCCCCTGGGAACTCCGCAGACTTAAGCAGATTCTAGCTGAGAGGCTGTTGAGAATCTGTGTGGCGCTGGGGTTGAGACCCTAGACCCCGGTGGCATGGGTTCATGAGTAGGATCTTCCAACCTGTGGGTTGCCCAGTTCTGTGGAAAAAGTAGTGTTTCCCCAACTGGGTAGCATGCTCACTTGCCGCCTGCCTTGGCTGGGGGTGGGTCTATCCTGCCCTGTGTGACTCTCAAGCGGGCACTGTACCACAGTGCTCTTCCTTCCTCTCTGTGGATCACGCCAGCCACCTAGACAGTTCTGATGAGAGAACCTGGGTACCTTGGTTGCTGGTGCAGAATTCACATGCTATTATGGTTCTTTACAATGGGAGCCTTCGATCTTTGGATATCTATTTTTCTATATACACACACACACACAAAATTGATTTTAATACATCTAAAATATATCATTATATATAATAAAATTAATATTATATATAATATAATCACTTGGTTCTGCTTCTCTGGTGAACTCTGATTAATATAGCAATTTAGTTTGAAATGATATAACATTGTTATAGATAATTTAAAGGCTTTTTAGCTAATTCAATTAGGGAATAGGACTTGGAAAGATTCAAAGACACAAATTGTTTATGATTCATGGTTTACAAAAGTGATGATAAATAAGAGTCAACAAAAATTCAGAATATTTTCTGATAAAAGTTGTGGATCAAGTTATATGGTCTTGTAAGGCAAAAATGTATTTAGGTTACATGTCACAAATGAATTTGTATTCCTACTTGAAAATGTTCTTAGGAGCTAATTGGATAAAGAGGCAAATTGCAATGAGTGGTAGTAAAGGTTTATGTAACTATATTAATAACATTAATATCTTAATTGAAAAGCTAGCTTGCCCAAGAGTCAAATCAGGAACAAGTTCCCATTCACAATTGCCACAGAAGAATAAAATACCTCAGAATACAGCAAACTAGGGAAGTGAAAGATCTCTACAAGAACTACAAAACACTGCTCAAAGAAATCAGAGATGACACAAACAAATGCACAGGAAGAATCAATACCGTTAAGATGGCCATACTGCCCAAAACAATTGTTAGATTTAATGCTATTCCCATTAAACTACCATTGACATTTTTAACAGAACAAGAGAAAACTTTGAAAATTCATATGGAATCCAAAAAAAGCTTGAATAGTCAAGGCAGTTATGGGCAAAAAAACAAACAAACAAACAAACAAACAAAAAACAAAAAACTGGAAGCATCACACTACCCAACTGCAAACTATACTACAGGGCTACAGTAACAAAAATCAGCATGGTACTGGTACAAAACAGACACAGATCAATGGAGCAGAATAGAACACCCAGAAATAGGACTACACACCTAGAGGCATCTGTCCTTTGACAAACCTGACAAAAACAAGCAATGGGGAAAGGATTCCCTATTTAATAAATGGTGCTGGAAGAACTGACTAGCCATACACAGAAAATTGAAACTGGACCCCTTTCTTACAACTTATACAAAAATTAACTCAAGATGGATTAAAGACTTAAATGTAAAACCCAAAACTATAAAAGCTCTAGAAGGAAATCTAGGCAATACCATTCAGGACATAGGCATGGGCAAAGATTTCATGATGAAAATGCCAAAATCAATTTCAACAAAAGCAAAAATTAACAAATGAGATCTAATTAAACTAAAGAGCTTCTGCACAGCAAAAGAAACTATCATCAGAGTGAACAGATAACTTACAGAAAGGGAGAAAATTTTTGCAATTTATCATCTGACAAAGGTCTAATATCCAGAGTCTACAAGGAACTTAAACTAATTTACAAGAAACAAACAATCCCATTAAAAAGTGGGCAAAGGACACAAACAGATAGTTCTCAAAAGAAGACGTACATGTGACCAATTAATATGAAGAAAAGTTCAACATCACTGGTTATCAGAGAAATGCAAATCAAAACCATCTCGTGCCAGAATGAGACAGACATATTTGACCCAGCAATCCCATTACTGGGCATATACTCAGAGGAATATAAATTATTCTATTATAAAGTCACATGCACGTGTATGTTCATTGCAGCCCTATTCACAATAGCAAAGACATAGAATTAACCTAAATTGCCCCTCAATAGGCTAGATAAAGAAAATGTGGTACATATTCACCATGAAATACTATGCAGTATAAAAAAGAACAAGATTATGTCCTTTGCAGGGACATGAACGGAACTGTAGGCCATTACCCTTAGCAAACTGACATAGGAACAGAAAACCAAATGCTGGCTGTTCTCACTTACATGTGGGAACCAAATAATGATAACTCATGGACACATAGAGGGGGCAATACACACTGGGGTCTTTTGGAGGGTGAAGGGTGGAAAGAGGGAAATGATCAGGAAAAATAATGGGTGCTAGACTTAATACCTGGATGACAAAATAATCTATACAACAAACCTTCATAACACACGCTTTCTTATGTAACAAACCCGCACTTGTACCACTGAACTTAGAATAAAAGTTTTGTTTTAAAAAGGAATATCTAGCTTACTATAAAACAAGAAATGGGCTTTGAAGTAAACTATAGATGGATAGATAGATAGAGACAGATAGAGAGATAGATCTTCCTATCCTGGACATATTGTTTAGCTGTGGATTTTGGATAAATCTTTAACTTTTCTGACAATAATTATAAATAATAAATATAAAATGGAAATTATAAAGCTCTCATGAGATGGTGTTTTCTTATTTTTGAGGGGATACAAATTGATATTGATATATATTTCGCTTTATTCTCCATGTCCAACTTTCCAAACCACCTTTCATTTGCCTTCCATTGTGATGACTCTTTCCCTACCCTTCTTGGCCTAACTTCTAACGTCCTTCAAAATGCATCTCAGAAACCATCTCTCTTGAGAAAGATTCCTGACCTCATTCTGCTCTCACAGCATCCCATGCTTTGCTCTGGTAGAAGACTGCTAAATGCTCTAATTGTTTACTCAGTTCTTACCCTCTCCACTAGACTGGAGCTCACTGAAGAAAGGCACTCTTTTGCATTTATTTATATCTTAAGTGCCTAGCTCTATGCCTGACACTTAGCCAGTGCTAAACCAGTATTCATTCATTTCTTGAACAAATATTTATTGCACATTATTGATTTTTGCCAGGCACTGTGCAAGGTGCTGAGGGCACAGTAGCGGACGAATAGATGCTACACTCCTTTCCTAGGGCTCTTCGATAAGTGGGAGAGACAGAAACTCACTAAACAAATAATTACATAGACATATGCTTGCAATCAGTTCTTAATGCCAAGAGCACAGTCAGTTCAAGAAACTAGAAGAAGGCCAGTGAAGGAGAACAGGGAATGGAAGGGAATATACATAGCAAGAGATGAGGCTCTATCTCATGGAGGGCCTGACATTTGAATTGAGGTCTTTGGATTTTAAAGTGAGTGCAGTGGTCAGGCACAGGAGGTTTTATGCAAGTAAGTGGCACAAAAGTTTTGTGTTTTAAAAGTACTTTTCTAGCTTCTGAGTAGACAATATATTGGAGGAACTCTAGAGTGAATGAAGAGAGATTAATTAGAAGACCATTACAATCATGCATGTAGGAGATAATGGTGGCTCAGACTAGAAGCCTAATGTAGAATTTGAAATGAAATAAACAAACACTATATATATTGTGAATACATATTTTTTTGAAAAAATTAATGTTATTACTGAAATATTAGGGTAGGGTACATGTATAAGATCTGGCTACATTTCAACTTTTCTATATGTTTATCATTTGATTATATACTGTACTTTCAAGTTTAATAAAAATTTGTTAAAATTAAACATTTTAATACACTAAGCAGAAAATAGCACAAATGTTTTCATTTCCATAATTAGCATATGCAACTATTACATATTTTACTGGTTAGGGAATTCAATTATGGCAAAATATAAAATATAGGGCAAACATACTTACAAAAGACCATTTAATTCTTTGAGAATAATTACACAAGTATTTAGTGAGTGTATGCCATGAGGGGCTGGCCGTTATGAGACAGCGCTCATTCTTTGCTTTTCAGATGAGAAACGTAAGGTTTGGTGCTACTATTGGCTCAAATAGATAGCAACAGTATTTATAGTTGAACCCCAAGAAGAATTTTCTGATTTAGATAACTGGGGAATGTTATTTTTCCCCATTCACATGGTAACAGGAAGTGCAAGAAAAGCCAATGCACTTACATTGAGAAATATAACTTCTTTGTTATTTGATGAAAAATGCACTAAGTTTGGAGTAATTAAGGCCCAGATGAATTTTAAAATACAAGATGCATGACTTTTACATGGAAAGCCATTTTAGGAACACAGTATCACTAAATAAGAACCAATTTTCTGCTTTTATATGCACATGGAGTCCATAAGCTTTTTTCGCAAATCTGAGGACAAAATTTTATTTAGAAATGTCTTAGAACAAAGCATGAAAGTATAACTATTTAGCAGTCTCTTCTTTCCTTCACTTGTAAATCACAAATGGAATCTTATTTAATCCATTTGAATGACAGCTGTAGCATGTATTTAATCTCAACTCTTGGCAAATAACAGTAAGCACATATCCTTGAATAAAAGCTAATTTCTCACAGTTTATCATCCCGTGGATTGTAGACATCTGCTGCAGGAACAATGCACTCTAATACTGAGCCATATCACACTGACCTAAGAAACTATTTTGATAATGAGTGACAGAAGACCAATGAACTTTGGAAAACCTTTCCTTATAGAGTGATAACATGAGTTTTATAAGAAATTATTTTGTGCCCTTTTATACAAATATTTAAAGCTACTACACCCTCATCCCATATGGATTCAGAACAATGAGATTCTAAATAGCACCTGATTGAGCTGTAAACTTGGAAAGTGCTCAAAATGTTGCCGGCTGCTGACTTGAGTGTCTCATATTGTCAAGACTAAGTAGAATGAATAAATTGGAGAAGAAGGTGGTCATTCTAGTTCATGCTGATATCATCATTTTGTAGATCTCACTAAGAATCATTTACTTCACAGTCTATTGACAAGTACCAGTAGATTGGCAACAATTGTGCAGTTTTATTGGTAGTAAAAAGGGTAAAAATTATTTTTTTCAATTTTATAAGAGTCAGGCCTCCAGCTCTAAGACAAATATTATTTGAGTACATTTTGTTGAAAACCATAATGCCCATACTCCTACAAAGTAATCCTCATATCACTCACTCAATTACTTGTACAGGAATTAGCACTTAAAGTGTCAGAAACTTATTGAACTATTCCATTATCAAATTTCAAGTTTCCATAGGAATTAGATAATACCTTCCATTATCAAATTTAGAGTTTCCATAGGAATTAGACAATACCTTATAAATGTACAATACTGTTAATGAGATTTTCAAGTAGCCAAGAAAGTATTGAAAATTTCATTTTAGTAATTTAGAACTTCTGCACATTCTAAAGTAAAGATTTTTTTTTAAGTGAATGAACGGTAATTCAGTCCAACCCAGTTGAGTATTTAGGAAAAGCTAAAGTTTAAAGACGTATTCAAAATGTTATATATGTTATATATGTTAATATTGGGAAATGTCTTCTGTCACATTGCAAAGCTGTTTTCTACTCCATTTGGTTTATTTACAATGCCAGCTCAATCTTCCAGGCCAACTACGAAATAATACCAAGTCAGATCACAAAGAACAAATAGGTTCTTTCATATAATTTTTCTCACTTAGTCTTTTTTGTGATGTACATTTCTTTTTACTGTCCCATTTTTTTTTCAACAAAGAGAGAAAACAGTTCTAAGTTCCTCAGAAATCCTCCACTGTTTATTAAACAAAGGCTCAATCCATTATTAAAAATAGAAGACCTAAGCTAATCAAGTCCCTGTGCACCTCTGTGGCTTTCGTTCTTTCACTCTTCTCCCTGAATTTCCACTCTCTCTACCAAAATACATGAATAAATAGATTAACATTTTTAAAAATGTTACTTTTCTATAGTCACTATATTTAAGCTGCATTACGATCTATTTGCCTTAGTTCTCAGTGCTCCCGTGGCCAGAAATATACTTGACCACCCTCTGTTTCCTTGATAACAGACATTCCAGTATGTAAAATTACATCTGATTGGAGACTTCATCTCTAAAGTGTACTTGCCTTCTTCATGCATGAGTTGATTGACCATTGTCTGTTTCTTTTCTGTATATTGTATAACGTTTTAGTGCACTTATGTATTTAAATGATGTTTCTATTCACCTGGACTGTCTCTCTCTTAGACAAGAGAGACAAGGTTTTGTTTTGTTTTTGTATCCTCAGCACCAAAGTATTAGCCCATAGTTCATAGTGCATTAAATACAACTACATTAAAATATTAAATGCGGGTACAAGTGCTATATTGAATCAGAAGGGTTATTGATGAGAGTAGAAAGGTTCCCAGCTTACATTTAAGAAAGGTTCTAAGTGAACTATTATTTTTTTTCTGACAGTATTTATTAAAATGTGTAGAAAAAACAAAATCAGTTTTCAAGTCAAAGCAAAATTTTAAAGTATAAAACAAACTAAAACAAAACGAAAACAAATTAAAACAACTACACAAAGCTTTGTTTTCTTGACAAAATTTGCTTTAATTATGTGACCTAGATGAAGTGTTGGCTTTTGGGAGGTTATTTTTAAGCTCACAGCTACTAATTTTCTTAGATTCTTTTAAGGATCTTCATTCGGTGACGTGTTCCTTTGTTAAAACGAAGGAGTCTCCATCCAGAACTAACAACTTTTTTACCCAAATGGATCTGTATCCAAGACCCCAAGCTCATATTTTACTTATTTCTACTTCATTCCTTGACCATTTTCCAGATGGAAGATGTGCCTTTAATCTCCTGGGGTTTTCATTAATTCAAACAGATCCACTTTGTAAACTACTACTTTGTTTATTTGCTAAAATGTCTTTTGTAATTGTCTTTTCTTTCAGAAAGAATGGTGTGTGTGAATGTTTGTGTGTAGTTTTAGGAATAACTTCTGGTACTTATTGTCTGCATCTTTATTTGCCGTAACAAAAATATTCATTAATCAGTTTGTCAGAAGATGTTATTTTCATAGCAAAGAAAGTCATTTTTTTCTTCTCTCTGACTTCTGAAGTATGGTGGCTACCTTCCTGAATGACTTAAGTCTTACATGGTGGTATGATATTAATCACCATGAGAGAGGCAAAATCTGCAAAATCACAAGTTAAAGATAAGCCTGCTTGGGGGCAATTCACTATTCAGACTTTGTGTACACCCTGAGAGTAATTTGTATTGCACACAGTGACAATAACACATTTATAATATGCAACAAAAATGCACTTTGATTCAGGGTTTAGGGCAGCAATTCACAACTAGCCATATAATTAACGCCATACACTAGAAACAATTTTAACACAGGTACTAGTCAGAATTGGGCCCTGCTAATTACATCCGATCCCTGCTATCTCCCATTAGAGGTAATTTGTCTATTTTGCTTAAAACTTTCACGAGCTGCTGTAAGTCTTTATGTGATTAACAGAAGGTGAATCTTGAATAATTAACAGTTTCAGTGAAGAAGATGATTTACATATTTCAAAGAAAATCTAAATTTCTGACTTAACAAATCTTGGATAGTATCTTTAAAAACTAATGATTTAGAGGGGTGACATCAGCAAGACAGCAGAGTGGGTAGCCCTAGACCTTCCTTCTTCCCATGGAGACACTGATTCAATGACAATACATAAACCAGTTCCTACTGTGAAATATCCAGAAACCAGTTGAGATGTGTCTGCACACCACAATACTGCTGTGTCAAAGTTACTGTGAAAATCTGTGTCATTTTCTCACCATAGTTCCTCTCTGAGCATTGTGCCACATGATTACGAGGAAACTCTCAGCTCTTGGCTTCTCTCTGAGGAGGGAAAAGAAGACTGGACTCTATGTCCAATTCTCTGACTTTTCCAGTGATGTCCAAAAACCTAGCTTCTGTCTCCTCCTTGAGGCCTGATGGGACTTGCCATACTATCCATGCTTGGAGGCCACTGAGAATAAAATAGCTGGGTTATGTGCTGCTGCTCCGGAAGACAGATAGTACATCAGAGACAAGCCAATGCAGGTTGGCAGTCTCTCTACCAGGACAAGCGAGAAAAGTAGAATGCATATCCAATATCCTGTTTTTCAAGGGACTGTCCAAGAGACCAAATTTCTCTCTTGCCTGTTTGGGAGTGCGGATGAGATTTGACATACTCCAGGTGTCTTGGGACCACTGAAAGCAAAACAAAGTTGGGTGGTATGCTGCAGCTTCAGATGACTTATGGTACACGAGATAGACATCAAAAGAAACAAGAGATTATGATCTCCTTAGAAAAGGAACCACAGATTCCTCTAATTAGAAATGCACATATACAGGTTGAGAAGATGCATATGCAGGGAAAAGGTTTGAGAACTTTGCAGAATCTCTAGTCAGGCTGATTGGTGAAGATATTTTCTTATATGAAGCCAGTTCAGAATGACTGGGAAAAGTGGTTGTTTTTTCAAATATGCAGATGACAACACAAAGTTACAAGATCCAAAAAAAAAAAAAGCAGGGAAAGTCATCCAATCAGAGGATCAGAATAAATCTCCAGAAACAGGGCCGACCGAAATGGAGATATATAAATTATCTGTCAAAGAATTTAAAAACTTTGCAGCAAAGAATGCTTAATGATCCCCCTTCCCAAAAAAAAAAAACAAAATGAGAATTTCAACAAATACATAGAAAATATCAAAAGAACCAATATAATTTTGAAGTTAAAATATAGTAACAAACCTAAAAACTCACTAGAGGGGTTAAACAGCAGAAGAAACAATCACTGAACTTGAATAAGGTCATGTGAAATTATCTAGGTAAGGGAGCAAAAGAAAAACAATTAAAAACAGTGATGAAAGTCTAAAGGACATACAGGGTATCAGTGAGAAGAATTATATACATGTATGGCTACTTTAGAAAGATAAGAAATGGGGCCGGGCGGGTGGCTCAAGCCTGTAATCCCAGCACTTTGGGAGGCCGAGACGGGCGGATCACGAGGTCAGGAGATCGAGACCATCCTGGTCTACACGGTGAAACCCCGTCTCTACTAAAAAAATACAAAAAAACTAGCCGGGCGAGATGGCGGGCGCCTGTAGTCCCAGCTACTCGAGAGGCTGAGGCAGGAGAATGGCGTAAACCCGGGAGGCGGAGCTTGCAGTGAGCTGAGATCCGGCCACTGCACTCCAGCCTGGGCGACAGAGCGAGACTCCGTCTCAAAAAAAAAAAAAAAAAAAAAAGATAAGAAATGGAGAGAGAAAGATAAAGGGCAGGAAAGCTTATTTAAAGAAATAACTGTCAAAAATTTTCCAAATATAGGAAATAATATGGAAATATTTCCATTAAAAATGGAAATTCTCTCTTTATTTCTATATTCTAACTTTTACTAGAGATAATGTTTGAAATACTTTTGAATAAAAAAAAATTAGTGTGTAATTTGGACTGAAATTTATCTGGCAATTTTATCTGCATTCTTCATAAAATGAGACAAGGTTCTCGTTAATGCCCAAATTCTTTAAAAACAATAGCCTCATGTTTTTTTCTTATCACAGCATGTGCTAATGATTATAGTGTGACCCAGAGGAGGTACAAGGGAAACTGATGGAACTGATTTTGCTTTAGGATGAAATAGAATGTAATATAATCTTCTTTTAAAGATTCCCATGGTTTAAAAGAACATTCAAGGAACTTTGAGTTTTTATCTTTTAACCTTTTATAATATTTTATACTGATGATCTTCCCATTCTTTTGATGCTATTGATCACCTCTTTAACAGAATATCTTTGTTTTATATTCCCTCAATATTCTACTCTATTCTAGTTCTTACTATTTTCCTTCTTTTGTATTCTCTATAATGTAAGCTTTCCTGAGGGTTATGAAAAATATATTTTATCCTATTTCTTTGGGGAATAGTTATGTTTTTCTAGCTACACACTGGAATCTAAGAAATGTTATATTTTCATCCTGAAGCAAAATCGATTCCATCAGTTTCCCCTTCTACCTTCTCTGGGTCACACTATAATCAACAGTTGATCCTGTGCCAAAAGGTTGGGGGAGAGGGAGAAGCCAGATTTTGGTTATAGAGGTAGCCGCCTTTGCTGTGCACATTTAGTTACTTGCAGTTGAACCTTCTGATCCAAAAGGACTCAGAAGTGGCTCTCAGAACAGTGTATTCCACTGACTTAGCAAGGTCACTGAGCAGTTTTCTAGGTATTGGGACTTACTGTGTCCCCTACACAAACATCATACACCAATCCTGATGCTATGAACTGAATGCGTTCCCGCACAAAATATTCATGTGTAGGAAACTTAATAATCAATGCCACAGCATTGGGAAGTGAAGACTTTTTATTGGTGTTTCATTTTCTTTCTCCCCATAGATTCATTCCCGATGAATCTATTCACGAGGTTTCACCCTCATGAATACATTAATACCATCATAAAAGGGTGTGGCAGAGGGAATTTGACCCTTTTTTGCCCTTCTGCAATCTGCCATGTAAGGATGTAGTGTTCCTTCCCGCGGGAGAATGTAGCACCAAGGCACCATCTTGGAAGCAGAGAGCAGCCCTCACCACACACCAAATCTCTCAGCACTTTGATCTTGGACTTCCAAGCCTCCAGAATGGTAAAGGAATAAATTGCTGTTCTGTATAAATTACTCAGTTTCAGGTATTTAGTTATGGCAGCACAAAATGGACCAAATGACCATGACATCTAATTTTGGGAGTATGTAAGTGGCATTGAGTCTCTATGACTCTGTAGAATTCTCTTATCCAGTATCATAACCTTGTCTTTAAAGTATCCCATCGGCTCTTTTTAATGAAGGTCTTTTACTTCTTAAAATCCCTGCATTATCTTCTTCTCTCCTCCAATATCAACCATGTTTTTCATAACTGAATTCCATGTCTTTCTTTTATACCTCTATCTCTTTTAAGGCCACGATGGAAATGCTTTTGAAAGTATCTTTATTTTTTAATGTGTTCTCTTCTTAACCACAGCACCTAAATGAGTATCTGATTCGCTGAAAACTTATTATAAAGGACTGTTTAGTACATACATGGATTTATGTATTCATGAATTTCCATATTAATTTTGATTGTTTTTCTTTTTTTGTCCCTGAAATCTGCTTTAGATTTTGTGAATAATCTTTCAAATGTAACATTTGTATTCCCACTATGTCAGTCATAATTTACATCCTTATTAAATTTTTCTTTTGATATTACAAAACCTCTTACTATCACTTATTTCTAGCTTTTTCTAATCTCATGAATTCTATCCAAAGCATCAAAATTAACTTTCTGAGCATAGGTCAAGATTTCAATCCTGTGATTATCCAATACAAACAAGCCAAAAAGCTGAAAAAATACACAAATTTTACTACAGTTAAGTGACAGAATCACAGGTTACTATCATATTTATCAGCTTTTTCTATACGTTCTACAATTACCTTGTATACTTGCATAATAAAATTAATGAAACATCCTCAATTCCTTAGTTATTCTTTACATAGGGCCATCTAAATATTGGCCGTCAATGGAGTAAATGAACTCAGTGTATCATGAGGAACTAGAGAAAACGTGTCATGGAGGACCATTAAGAAAAGTATATTTTATTGGGGAATTGATTAAAAGATAATTTATAATGATTTAATTGATATATTCCTTTTATCTGCTGTGATGATTATCTATTGTTAAGAGTTTGTGAAGCAAAGCGTTTCCTTTTGATTAAACATCTACTAGAACATAGATCATAGTGCCTGGTATGTTCTAGGAATCATTTTACATTTTGTGAAGGCCAAGGCAACTCCAAGTTGGATGATAATCCACTATGTTGACTTCTGATTAACCTCAGTTCTGGGAAGGCCTCATAAGATTTCCCATAAATCTTGTCCTTAGTTCAAACAATCTTGATATTATTGTACTTCAATTGTCTTACACATCCTTTCTGAATCACCTTCCCCTATGGTATATAAGCTCTTGGTCTGGAGTATAACAGTGTGGGGAACCACCATCTTATTTCACTGTTGCCTGAGATATGGACATGGCTTGTGTTTCTAAGTCTCTATTAAATGTTTCTTTCTAATAAACTAGGTTTCTCAGCCTCCGTCTCAGACTTGCTGCTTCCTTGGGCTTTTGTAGGGGGGTTTACATAAACTTGCCCACCACAGAACTCATGTTAAGAATATAGTGAAGGCCAGGTGTGGTGACACATGCCTGTAATCCAACACTTTGGGAGGCCCAGATGGGAGGATCAATTGACCCCAGGAATTTGAGGCCAGACTAGGAAACATAGTGAAACCTTATCTCTACAAAAAAACTTTTAAAATTAGCCAGGTATGCTGGTGNCTGCATTCTTCATAAAATGAGACAAGGTTCTCGTTAATGCCCAAATTCTTTAAAACAATAGCCTCATGTTTTTTTCTTATCACAGCATGTGCTAATGATTATAGTGTGACCCAGAGGAGGTACAAGGGAAACTGATGGAACTGATTTTGCTTTAGGATGAAATAGAATGTAATATAATCTTCTTTTAAAGATTCCCATGGTTTAAAAGAACATTCAAGGAACTTTGAGTTTTATCTTTTAACCTTTTATAATATTTTATACTGATGATCTTCCCATTCTTTTGATGCTATTGATCACCTCTTTAACAGAATATCTTTGTTTTATATTCCCTCAATATTCTACTCTATTCTAGTTCTTACTATTTTCCTTCTTTTGTATTCTCTATAATGTAAGCTTTCCTGAGGGTTATGAAAATATATTTTATCCTATTTCTTTGGGGAATAGTTATGTTTTCTAGCTACACACTGGAATCTAAGAAATGTTATATTTTCATCCTGAAGCAAAATCGATTCCATCAGTTTCCCCTTCTACCTTCTCTGGGTCACACTATAATCAACAGTTGATCCTGTGCCAAAAGGTTGGGGAGAGGGAGAAGCCAGATTTTGGTTATAGAGGTAGCCGCCTTTGCTGTGCACATTTAGTTACTTGCAGTTGAACCTTCTGATCCAAAAGGACTCAGAAGTGGCTCTCAGAACAGTGTATTCCACTGACTTAGCAAGGTCACTGAGCAGTTTTCTAGGTATTGGGACTTACTGTGTCCCCTACACAAACATCATACACCAATCCTGATGCTATGAACTGAATGCGTTCCCGCACAAAATATTCATGTGTAGGAAACTTAATAATCAATGCCACAGCATTGGGAAGTGAAGACTTTTATTGGTGTTTCATTTTCTTTCTCCCCATAGATTCATTCCCGATGAATCTATTCACGAGGTTTCACCCTCATGAATACATTAATACCATCATAAAAGGGTGTGGCAGAGGGAATTTGACCCTTTTTTGCCCTTCTGCAATCTGCCATGTAAGGATGTAGTGTTCCTTCCCGCGGGAGAATGTAGCACCAAGGCACCATCTTGGAAGCAGAGAGCAGCCCTCACCACACACCAAATCTCTCAGCACTTTGATCTTGGACTTCCAAGCCTCCAGAATGGTAAAGGAATAAATTGCTGTTCTGTATAAATTACTCAGTTTCAGGTATTTAGTTATGGCAGCACAAAATGGACCAAATGACCATGACATCTAATTTTGGGAGTATGTAAGTGGCATTGAGTCTCTATGACTCTGTAGAATTCTCTTATCCAGTATCATAACCTTGTCTTTAAAGTATCCCATCGGCTCTTTTAATGAAGGTCTTTTACTTCTTAAAATCCCTGCATTATCTTCTTCTCTCCTCCAATATCAACCATGTTTTCATAACTGAATTCCATGTCTTTCTTTTATACCTCTATCTCTTTTAAGGCCACGATGGAAATGCTTTTGAAAGTATCTTTATTTTTTAATGTGTTCTCTTCTTAACCACAGCACCTAAATGAGTATCTGATTCGCTGAAAACTTATTATAAAGGACTGTTTAGTACATACATGGATTTATGTATTCATGAATTTCCATATTAATTTTGATTGTTTTCTTTTTTTGTCCCTGAAATCTGCTTTAGATTTTGTGAATAATCTTTCAAATGTAACATTTGTATTCCCACTATGTCAGTCATAATTTACATCCTTATTAAATTTTCTTTTGATATTACAAAACCTCTTACTATCACTTATTTCTAGCTTTTCTAATCTCATGAATTCTATCCAAAGCATCAAAATTAACTTTCTGAGCATAGGTCAAGATTTCAATCCTGTGATTATCCAATACAAACAAGCCAAAAGCTGAAAAAATACACAAATTTTACTACAGTTAAGTGACAGAATCACAGGTTACTATCATATTTATCAGCTTTTCTATACGTTCTACAATTACCTTGTATACTTGCATAATAAAATTAATGAAACATCCTCAATTCCTTAGTTATTCTTTACATAGGGCCATCTAAATATTGGCCGTCAATGGAGTAAATGAACTCAGTGTATCATGAGGAACTAGAGAAAACGTGTCATGGAGGACCATTAAGAAAAGTATATTTTATTGGGGAATTGATTAAAAGATAATTTATAATGATTTAATTGATATATTCCTTTTATCTGCTGTGATGATTATCTATTGTTAAGAGTTTGTGAAGCAAAGCGTTTCCTTTTGATTAAACATCTACTAGAACATAGATCATAGTGCCTGGTATGTTCTAGGAATCATTTTACATTTTGTGAAGGCCAAGGCAACTCCAAGTTGGATGATAATCCACTATGTTGACTTCTGATTAACCTCAGTTCTGGGAAGGCCTCATAAGATTTCCCATAAATCTTGTCCTTAGTTCAAACAATCTTGATATTATTGTACTTCAATTGTCTTACACATCCTTTCTGAATCACCTTCCCCTATGGTATATAAGCTCTTGGTCTGGAGTATAACAGTGTGGGGAACCACCATCTTATTTCACTGTTGCCTGAGATATGGACATGGCTTGTGTTTCTAAGTCTCTATTAAATGTTTCTTTCTAATAAACTAGGTTTCTCAGCCTCCGTCTCAGACTTGCTGCTTCCTTGGGCTTTTGTAGGGGGGTTTACATAAACTTGCCCACCACAGAACTCATGTTAAGAATATAGTGAAGGCCAGGTGTGGTGACACATGCCTGTAATCCAACACTTTGGGAGGCCCAGATGGGAGGATCAATTGACCCCAGGAATTTGAGGCCAGACTAGGAAACATAGTGAAACCTTATCTCTACAAAAAAACTTTTAAAATTAGCCAGGTATGCTGGTGGATGCCTGTCATTCCAGCTACTCAGGAGGCTGAAGCAGGATGATCACTTGAGCCTGGGAGGTTGAGGCTGCAATGAGCTGTGATTGTACCATTGCACTCCACCCTTGGTGACAGAATGAGACCTAGTCTCATAAAAACCAAAAATAAATAAACAAGAAAAGAATATAATCAAGTTTCCTGACTTCATGAGTTCTTATTTAGTGAGGGAAACCAAACATTAAACAGACAAATTACTAAATAAGATAATTTCAGATGGTGCTGAAGAAGAAAATAAACAGATATAGATGATAAATGCTGGGGAAGAAGAGTGCCACTTCAGATTCCACGGTCAGGGAGGGCCTTTCTGAGATGTGAAATTAAAGCCAAGACAGAATTACAAAAGAAATGCAGCTATGTAAACTCGGGGGCATGTAAACCTAAGGAAAATGTTAAGATCAATGGTTTGTAATTCATCTCCCTAATTAAGTGAGAATAAAAATGAGTTTAACTTGATAAAACAGTTAGTACAAAAGGCCTGAGAGCTTGGTGTGTTAAAGGAACCGAAAGAAGGTTCATGGTACTCTACAGAGAAAGGAAGAAGAAGGAGGAAAAGGGAAAGAAGGAGAAGCTGGAGACAGGAGGCTGCCATGTGGAGCTTCTAGTCTATGATAAAAATATTTGATTGTACATATGATGGGAATCCCTTAGAAGATTTTAAGCAGAGGAGTGGCATAACCATATCTATGTTGTAAAACCTCATTAACTACTGTTTGGAAAATAGATATGGAAAGATGAGAGAAAAAGCAGAGGAATCAGTGTGAGACTGAGAGATGTCTAGGAAAAAATAACATGAATATCATATAGCTCAGGAAATAGCTCAAAATAACGGTTGGTTTCAACATTGAAATCAATGTATGTAAGTATAACAGAAATGCTCAATTCTAAAAAAATATTTTCTTCTTGGTACAAATAAGTACACTTTTTTGCTTTATTTATTGAGATGTCTGGGCCCTGAAAAAAGAAAGGGGAACATTTTAAAAGTCCAGTGACAATACTTTAAAAAATTTAGCTGGGAGAATTTTATGCTTTCATTACTTTTGACCTTCTTCCCAGAATTGACTTAGTTATGTGATGCTAAACATATGCATTGATATATATATATAATACACTCAATGATTTCTTAAATGATGTCAAACATCTAGATATTTAATGAAAAGTGAAAGCTAAATAAAATAAAGGACTGACTTTTATCTTCAGAAATTTTTGATGTCATGGAAACAATATACTGATTTCATTTTCAGTAATGTTAAATATAGTCAAAATACATCAAATTGTCAAATTTTTTTTACATTTTCAAGGTATTTATCTTGTGGGCTTTGTTTTATAAATTCCTATATTCTTATTTATAGGCTATAAAATATATTCAAAAGACTAAAGATAAACATACTCCTAAGGCTTAATTGCCCCCATTAAAAAATCACTTTGCGATATTCTTCATTTTTCTTCTTTTGACCGACCTTGACTTGTCTTTCCTGAAAATTAATGGAACTTGTTCAGTTGAACTTTTCTCAATTCACATTTCACTACTTTGGGTTCCTTGACAAACACTGAAGTTACATGATTTATTTGAAACGAATAAAATGATCTCACATATGGCATACATAACTACATGTTGAAAAACAAAAAGCCTAGAAAAGAATAAAATATATAATAAATGACACTGATCAATGACAGTGAAGGATTACTGTAGGTATTTCTGATCTATGCAGGACTAAGGCTTTGATTCTGGAAGTGGAGGCTACTTGTTATGATTTAAGGCTGCCAATGTCTCTCCCAACTACTACTCCCTCTTTTTAGTTATAATCATGGACCTGGAAATGAGCTTGACAGACTAATTCAGCTTCCTTAATTTTTCAATTAGAAACATGAGTCCCAACGTGTTAAGCAATGAAAGCAGAGGACACTAGAACCCAACTGTTGTAGTTTGAGTTACTCTAGGAAGCAGACAGAAAAAAAAATAGCATGCAGGAAATTTACTGGGGAGTGTTCAACAAATGTGGAGGGATGAGAGAAACAGAATTAGGCAGGGAGAGAAGTTGAGTTGCAATGCAATCACAACAAAGGCTTCAGCTCCAGAACACTGGGTCTCAGATGGCCCTTGCAGCGTTTGTCAAGGTGCCCTTTATGAATCTATATCCATCAGTCATGAGATACAGGCACTAATGAAGGAAAGTGAGAGAGAAGTGAGACAACTCTTTTCAGCCAAAAGCAATTTCTGAAGGGGTAGGAGTGTTTCTGTTCTGATGAATCTGGGGATGGTTGCACTGTGAGTCTATTAGACAATATCCCCCTGGTCCTTGCTTCTGTCAGTCTGCTGAAATGTCCTAGATGCAGAACTTAGCCCAGACCCTGAAACATAATTACCCAATAAATGTAAAGCCTCTCTTGCCCCTCTTTCTACTCCCACCTACTACTTTGGATTAAGACATACCTTAAACCTATCTCTTAAATAAGTCTTTTACTGAAGCCTTGGCTATCAAAGCCCTGAGTGACTCAGACATAATAGTAGTATGTAGGTTTGTGGGGCCTGGGAGGCCCAAGTGTGTGGAGACTGCTTTGAAACCTGAAATGGCCATGGGTACCCCACAAATGAGTGCAATAGGAGATTACATTTCTTCCCTGAAATTTGAAAAGACAGGTTCTGGCACATATCAGTGATGTCTCAGTTCAATATGGAGATCCTGAAGGAGTTAGATCAGGCTATGTACCATTGTGTGCCACATGACAACATTTTGGTCAATGATGGACCACATATACAACAGCAGCCCCATATAACTATGATGGAGTTGAAACTTTTCTATTGTGTAATGACATTGTAGCCATCATAATGTCCTAGATCAATGCATCACTCACATGTTTGTGGTGGTGCTGTTGTAAACAATTCTACGGTCCAGTCATGTAAATGTCTAGCATATACAATTATACACAGTATATAATACTTGATAATAATAAAAGACTATGCTATAGGCTTATGTATTTACTACACTATACTTTTTATTGTTAGGACGTGCTCCTTCCGTGTGTGTGTGTGTGTGTGTGTGTGTGTGTATGTGTGTGTGTGTGTTTATCTCAGGCAGGTCCTTCAGAAGATATTCTGGAAGGAGGCATTGCTGACATAGGGGATGACAGCACCATGCATGTTATTTATTGCCACTGAAGACCTTCCAGTGAGACAAGATTCGGAGGGAGAAGACAGTGATATTAATGATCCTGACCCTGTGCAGGCCTAGGCTAATGCCTATTTGCATATGAATTTTAACAAATAAAATTTAAAAGTAAAAGAAAATAAAGAATTTTAAAATAGAAAAAAGTTCATAGAATAAGGATAAAAGAAGAAAATATTTTGTACAGCTATACGTTGTGTGTTATTTTAAGCTGTTACTACAAAAGAGTCAAAAAGTTAAATAAATTGATAAGCCTATAAAGTAAAGAAGTTACAACAAGCTAAGCTTAATTTGTTATTGAATAAAGAATAATGTTTTTAAAAATAAATTTAGCAAAGCTTAAGTGTACAGTGTTTATAAAGTCAACAGTAGTGTGCCATAATGTCCCAGGCCTTCACATTCACTCAGTACTCACTGACTCACCCAGAGCAACTTCCATTCCTGCAAACTTCATTCATGATAAGTGCCTTATACAGGCATACCATATTTTATATTATACTTTTACTATTTTTTCTATGTTTAGATATGTTTAGAAACACCAATACTTACCATTGTGTTACAATTACATACAGTATTCAGTACAATAAAATGCTGTACATGTTTGTGGCCTAGAAACAAGAGGCTATACCATACAACCTAGATGTGTAGTAGAGTATATGATACAGGCTTGTGTAGCGACAGTCTATGATATTTTCACAATGACAAAATCACCTGATGATTCACTTCTAGGAACATATCACCGTTGTTAAGCAATGCGTGACTATACTTGCATGTTGAAGACTAAGCAATGCCTAGTTCCAGGTGTGAGACAATGTGAATGTGAAGTGGCCTGCCAGAGTGAGTTTTTTAGCAAAGAGACAGGAGGATAAAGGTCCCAAATTTAAACCAAGACAACTCCCTACAACTGCATCCTCAAAGAAAAGTGTGTGGGAAAAACAAAAAGAAAATTTGATAGTAACTGGTTAACAATAATGTCACCTTTTGTTTTAAAAACAAGTTAAGTTGTATTTAGCCTTTCAAAATGCCTTACCTGGTTTGTGTGTTTAGCCCCAAATAATCTGCGTATACATATAGAAAGGGGATGGCAGAAGTTGTTGCCATAGAGAATATTCCACATTAGCCCAATCAATATTTTTCCAGGATATGGAGCAGCAAACATTGCTATGCCACCAATACTGAATTGAAAAGGTAAGTCAATTCAGGTAAGCTGCTATCACAGCTCTAAAGTGAGGTACAATAAGTCCCTGGATAATTTCCTTGGAGCATTCTTTTTGGAGCTCACTATAGTGTCTCTTCCCTCCTATTTGCACAGGGGAAATTTGATGAAGCACTATCATTGATTTACCAGTCATGTTGTAAGGTATATCTCAATCCAAAACACAGGACTGGGAACTGGTGGCTTCTCTAGTATTTGTAAGCATTTTCTCACTTTGATCCACATTGATAGGAACATGTTCATAGAGAAGAAAAGGGTCAAATAATATTTCAAGAATAGCATGGGCATGACATTACACATATGAAAAAGGAAGATAATCAAAGGCCAAATATATGGATTCAGACCTGTGTGGTCATACAGAGAGGACACACACATCAGGGAATGTATTCATGAGAAAGATGAAAGTGCCCTCTGAAAAGCATAATCACAGAAAACATCAAAACTGTCCTTCCTATCCAGGGATGTCCCCAACAAAGCAGCAGGGGAGAAAGGAAAGTTAATGGCTGGCACCCTTATAACAGAAGACAGATTAACAAGGGAAAAGTAATATCTCACAAATGACTCAGAACAAATACTCAAGGGTCACAATCCAAACAAATGATTTTCTCCTGCTAAACTAAATTTGGAAAGGAAGGGACATGAAAGAACGTTTACCTTTCCCTCTCAGCTGGGCACTCCAGGCACAGATCCAGGAGAGCTGATATTAGAAAAATATTTTTGCCTTGTTCCCAACTTTTTGTCTGTTGTCTCAGGACCTCATCTGCAGGTACATGTGTGAGTGCAGTGTCTCAGCTGTCCCATGTTGGGTGCCAAAAACTGTAAGGGAGAAAGCGTAATATCTTTCTTTGTTCTCCTAGATCAGGAACTCAAGTTAAATGGAGCCAATTCAAATTTGTTCAAAGACAGTCATTGGGCTCAGAAAATAGTTATCACTAAGTGATACTCAGTTTTTCTCTGCCTCGGTCCTCAAGAACATGAGCTTGCTTGTTGGATGAGAAGAACCTGGTAAAGAAGCCATGCACTGAAGTTGTAATATCATCACATAAATTCACTAAATCTGAGGGGGAAAATAGGGAAATTTACATTTATGAAATGTCTATAAATATCAATTGCACACCTGTACATTTCTGTGTGTGTAAAGAAGACATTTTATATTTTCATTTATGTGTAGTATATAAATATATGTTACGTGATTATACATATATATATATATATATATATGCATGCAATATTACACTTTATTGATAGCTCTTCCAGTCAAGGATTTTTTTTCTCATTTGGTAGATGCGGAATTAGGGAAATAAGTAACTTGCCCAAGTTCTCTTAGAATTTATGGCTTCAAGAATAATGATGTGAACTGCTCTGTTCACTAGGAGTGAATAAAGAGCTGTCCTCAGAATAAACAAATGATTGAAACTGTGAGGTGGAAAATACAGTCACTCACAGCTGTTCACAATCACTTGAGGAAAACCTCTCCCATCTGCTTGAAGCATAAAAGAGGAACTGGATCCAGCCTATCAGTGATTCTGAGGCAGGGCAATGATATGTGTGAGAGCTCATATTTTGTTAACAGTTATTATGATTCCAGCTGTTCCAGTCTCAGGAAATAAGTATTATATTAGATAATTGATGATACAGAGAATCGAATGGAAAGGTGATTCATTATTTGCTGGCAAGAAAGAAGGTGTTAAAAAAAACCCACCACACTGATAGGCGTACTTCCTAAGGGCACAAGAGTCAACTAAAAGAGCTCTCAAGAGTCCCACCTAGAATGAGTTGAGCCACAAAATAAGTGAATTAGTATTGTATTACAAACCAAAGTATGAAACATATATTTATGAGTCCATACTGATATATGCATATGCATAATTATTATATGTTATTGACTACATAGTAAATGGAGAAGTTAGACATCTCTCCCATGAAAAGTATTTCAATTAAGTTATGTAGATACTCTTTTCTCAAGGGAGTTCTCGAGAGTAGAGCTCTCCACTGCTTAGCGTGGCCGCTCACAGTGACCTCCTTCC
This sequence comes from Rhinopithecus bieti, assembly GCF_001698545.2. NCBI lineage: Eukaryota > Metazoa > Chordata > Mammalia > Primates > Cercopithecidae > Rhinopithecus > Rhinopithecus bieti. The sequence goes on from NW_016819032.1 coordinate 1,437,708, forward strand.
AAAAAGTACAACATCAAAACAGAGATAAAGGACTAACTTTACAGTGGAAAAACTGTCAATCACTACCACATCCAGGTGATCAAGGTCAACATCAACTGTAATATGTCATGTTGATAGCTTTAATATGATGTAATGACTGTGGCACTTTACCTTTGAGGTCTTTCTCCCATAACACATCTAATTATGAGAAAAACATCAGACAAATTCCAATAGAGGGGCATCCTACATGCCTGAATGTAGGCTTCAAAACTGTCAGGGTCATCAAAAAAAAAAAAAAAAAAAAAAAAAAAAAAAAAAAAGAAAAGAAAAGAGTTCTGAGAAGCTTCCAAGAGAAGCCTAGGAAGACCTGACAATAAATGTAATGTGGTATCCTGGATGGCATCTTGGAACAGAAAAGAGACATGGGGGAAAACTTAGGGAATCTATATAAAGCATCAGCTTTCATTAATAATGATGCATCAATATTATTTCATTAATTGTGACACATGAAATATACTAATGTAAGATGTTCATAATTGGGAAACAGTGTGTTGGGTGTATGGGAATTGTCTGCATTATCTTCAAAACTCTTCTGAAAACCTAAAATTTTCTAAAATGTGATGGGAGGTATAAATAGAAAAATTAATCCATGAAAATGTCTGTGGCTTAATAGGAAAACTTCAAGACATAACAATTATATATCCAGTGTCATGACACTCTAAAAACCAAAACATGTTTTGGAAAACAACAACAACAGGAACACAGAAAAATTTTGATGATAGCTGTGTTCAGGTGGTATGACTATGGTGATTTTTCTCTCACATTTATCTGCTTGCCAACTTTCTTTAATGATGTGTGTTGATTTTAAAATAAAAAGAAAAGAAAGGCAAGAAGATGTTTTATGGATAAAAGAACTAAGAGGTGCATTTGTTCTAGATGCAAAGATGTGCGAAGCAGAGACCTGGCAGTAGTCCTTTGATAAAACATATTTAAAGGAACACACAACACTGGCAAAGTCATCAAATAAAATCAAAGCAAGAATAAAATCAAAGCACAGCTATATTTGCAGCTAATGCCTATATTTAATAGTTACCTCAAAGAATAACTTTCGGTTTTTGTGATAGTTTCAGACTTCCATAAGAATTATATTTGTGAGTACCCTTCATAATGTAAATTATACCTCTATGGAAAGTGTGCGAACTCATCCTGGGCATTACCTTCAATGACAGCTGCTATGAGTTTCCTAAGTAAAACACCTTCGGTTTTATATCTTAAGTTTATATAAGATTTTAAGTGTCTAATGTAGTTTATTTTAAAATGCATGGTCATATTCCTTATCTTCTGTTGCTTACACATCTGCATATGTGTGCATGGTAGTTGTTAAGTGAGGCCTCTCTCTAATAATAGCAGCCAATATATTCATAAAGTCCTCTGATTGCCTCAATATCTCTGGTAGTAGACTACATAAAAGAGTATTTGTTAGAAATGATACATAAGCATCCCAGGAAAAGAAATTTTAGAATTGTCATATTCTTTAATAGAGGTTCATTATAAGCTATAAAGATGCTCATCAAAAAATACAAAAGTAAGTCTTCTTACATTTTGGTTAGAACACAAATAGAAAAATGTATGCTTCAAGCACTGTACCCTGAAAAAATATCACAAAGTTAACATAAATAATCAAAGACAGCTCAATGATTACCAGTAAGCATATTTTTTTCAATTGCTGAAAAGTAATTGATGACTAAGGTACATGAAAAGCCAAGGAATGAATGAATCATCTTTAGATCTAATGTTGAGTGAAAACTACCAAATTCATCTTTCTTAGTTTTGATGTCTTTTTACATATTGAATATCCAGGATCTCTCAGTTCAAGTTTACCCCAAGCTCACATGTAGTTTTTAAATTCATGTATGATTATCTCCATTAAAACCACTTCAACATAATCGTTATAAATGTGTTTTTTTTTCCTGGCCAAATTCATTTAATCATGCAGTGCATTGCCTTAATAATCTAATAATGAGCAGCATCCTTGCTGCAATCAACAAAATGGTCTGGTGTGCTCCTTTTAATCAAAGATGTCACAAATGAGAAAATTAGACATTAAGTAGGAAAATGGATAGTTTTCATTATAAAGTTAGCATCAACACTCATTAGGTTGTGTATACACAACTACATATCAAAGCATAGAAATACACATCATGAAATTCAACACTAACTAGCTGACCTTTCAGTGTCTTTTTCAGCAGTCTAATTATGACCTTTCCAGATTACACTCCTGAACTTGCAGCCTGCCACTGATTGCCAAACACGTGCATGTAATGAAAGCAGTTTCTGGGATGCCACAAACTGTTTCCCCAGCCAGAGATGACAACCTCTTAAAAGCCCTGAAAGCTTTAATGGAAATGATTCTGTTTACTTGTAGGAAGCAAGACTTCTTGCTTGAAGAGACTAATCAATTCTTTCATTTGATACAAAGTTTAATTGAAGACAACATTCAGAGGTGAAAATACTGTTCAACTAGCTGCTTCTCTTGCCAGTCTGTCATATTAATTAGGATTATCCTAATATTTTCATTGTTGAATTCACTTGACAGAATCACCAAATTACATTAAAGTTGCTTAAGCATGAATTTTATGAGAGGCAATCTTTTTAAACTTGGGTGGTATGTAGGAAGCATGAAACTGATATATTAGAGGGATAATTTCACAATTCTCTAACAATGCAATATAATAGCAACTTCCGTCTACCAATGAGGTGTGAAACTCACCTCATACTCATATTGATAATATGGGTAATTAATTTTGAAGCAAATATTTACTCTGAAGTTGCCATGTAGTATTTATTAATAATTTTCTATTATGTTTTCTTGTCTCGCATGAGAAGGGGTAAGTTTTTTATTTTATTTTTTTGTGCATGCCCAATTGTATAATTAACAGCATGTATCGGTCAATAGGTTACTAATGAACAAAGTTTCAGGAATGTTAAAAATCAAAAGCTGGCCGGATGTGGTGGCTCATGCCTGTAATCCCAGTACTTTGGGAGGCCGAGGCAGGCGGATCACAAAGTCAGGAGTTCGAGACCATCCTGATTAACAGTGAAACCCCGTCTCTACTAAAAATACAAAAATTAGCTGGGCATGGTGGTGCACACCTGTAATCCCAGCTACTCAGAAGGCTGAGGCAGGAGAATCACTTGAACCTGGGAGGTGGAGGTTGCAGTGAGCCGAGATTTCGCCACTGCACTCCAGCCTGGGTGATGGAGCAAGACTCCGTCTACAAAAAAAAAAAAAAAAAAAAAAAAAAAAAAAAAAAAAAAAAAAAAATAGGCATATAGAATTTAAAATGCCTCCATAAACGACATTATACATTCCATCACTCTATCAGGCACTCTTTCTGGAACTTTATACTGTATCTATGGAAACTTCTAGTGGGGCTGCCACACCCTTAAACTCTGTGGAAGGATCACTGGACAACATACCTCTTAGTTAGTCTCTAGTGTCTAGGTGTGACGTGCTCTGTTGCCTATCTTCTACCCATGCAATCTAGAGAGAAACTTGGAAGGCATGGGAGAGTCATGGGAAGTCATGAATCACTAATCTGTGAAATAGTTTTCAAACATGTCTTGCATTTTCTGTTTTACTTCAAAGCTATATTGTTTCACATATAGGCTATATCACCAGACTCACACAGCTATCCCTAGCTTCTTCACACTGCTGTCAACTGACCTACCTAAAATTCATCATACCTAAATTTTAGCACCATTTTGAAACTCTGTAATTGTTTCTGATATAGTTTCCATAGGTGCAATCTAAGCTCCCTAGCATGACCTGTAATGCTCTCCATCATCTGAGTCCTATTTGTCTCTCTTTCCTTCATCCTATAGCCTTCTCTACTGAAAACATCACTTAGCACTTGAACATATATCTCCTCTTGCTTGACTCCATGCTTCCTCTGTACTCTCTAATCAGCTGAAAATATCCCTCATAACTTACTCCAAGCTTCAGGTATACCTCCTCCCCTCAGGGCAGTCCATTTGAGATCATTCTTTTCTTTGAATTGTTTACTTTTCCTGTGTGATAATCATGTAGTCAGCATTTTTCTTTATTATTGCGCTTTTTACAGAGTATTTGCTTCCTTCACCAGTGCATCTCTTAAAATAAGGACTACATCTTATTCATCTTTGTAATCTCAGTACCCAGCACATGACCTGACACATACCAGTTTATCATCAAATGCTCTTGGATGGTAGAATGTATTACAGTTGTAGAATACATTTTTTAAATCTATGCCTTTTGGTTAAAAATTTTTTTTTTTTTTTTTTTTTTTTTTTTTTAGGATGGCCAGATAAACTTATCTTAATCACAAACTTATCCAAATTAGTCAGCATTCTTAATTCTAGTCAGAAAAGCTCATTCTGGATGTTACTTATATAAGGATAATCCATTCAGGGATAACTCAGCAAAGAAAAATGCTCAACCACAGGACAAGGCTGCCCTAGCTGAAGCACCAGGATTTCTGCTGCCCAGAGGCCTAAAACCCATTGTGGAAGAACCACTTCTGCCACTGTGGTTCCCAAAAGATCTGCTATCTCCTTCTCACACTGTTTGTGGTTACACCTGAGAGATGCGACACTAGATTTCATATATGAACTAGGCTTAGGAGACTCTTGGAAATGTAATTTTACCTTTCTAGTCCCCACATTCTGTGAAAGCAAGTTAGATCAGATGAAGGGTGTTGAGGAAGCCAACTCACTATATCTGCTCAGCCTCTTTTTTTCCTGAGACAATAGAAATCAACTTATTAACTCTTCACAACTGTTTCCTCTGGGATCTCGGGTGCTCAAAAGAACTAACAGAATTCTGAGAGTCATGGGGTAATGTTTTTACAATGTTCCCTGCCAGCCCACGTTATTGGTTTCTAAAGGAGACTAAAATTTTCATCTTTGCCTACTTCCCAATTCCTTACTCACTACTATTCCATCCACTTGATTAGGAAGTGTTTATGTGAGCACATTGAGTCCAAGAATGCACCTGAGCCCTCCGTGGCATTGTCCCTCTCAGGGTTCTAAAGCTGCAGGAATTCTTTGCTAGCTCAGTGTGAATCTTCAGCACTGTCACATGTTCAAAAAAGTAATTTTAGCTCTCTGTGAAATTCAAGGAGAAACTCTCTTGGAACTCTGGCACTTAGTTCCAATAGTTCCTTGAGACTCTTCATTCATCTCTTCTTTAAACCTTGTGGTCAAATGGCACGGGGGCTGCTTGTGCTTGTGAATGGCCCTCTGCTTGTTAAACTTAAGGATTTCTACCAGGCAAGGATTACAGGAGTACTTAGAAAGAAACACAGTCTCTTTTAGGATTTCTAATCTTCAGAGTACTTTCCCATCATTCAGATTTTCCCTCCCTATTATCTTGGTAAGAGACAGTGGTTCTTTCTCATAAGAAAGGGAGGTCACTTAAGCTTCCTGCTAGCTGAGGAAAAGACTCCCACATGACCAAAGGTGTTGTGTGTGGGAAAAACTACACAATAATAAAGAATACTTTTGCCTGAACTGGTTCTCTGCACGTAGTTTTGTTGCGGAAGATTTTTAAAACCTTTGTAGGTGCTTAGAGAAGGTTGTGAATTTAAGTGATTTAGGATTTTGCTCCACTGACCAAAAGATCTCTCTTATTGGTTATTAACTACATGTATAGTATCATGTTGTATATACTAGCATGTTTTATATACTGTACATACATGTATTCTCGTAGTGTCAATTTTAAATAATAAGATTCAGAAACTATGATTAGGTATAGAGTTAATTTGAGCACAAAGCTTGATAATGGATGCCTGGAAACACCAGCTCCAAATGGATCAGCAGTCCAAAGTGGAGAAGTTAAGATTGCTACAATTCCAAGAAGGTTATTACTTCACGAAGAGGGTTAGTGGTCTGAGGGGATCTTATTTCTGGGATCACGTGGTTAAAGGCAGAAGTTGTAGCTGCGTGCTGCCTGATTCAGGCTGTATAGCCATATCCCTTTCAAGGCTTAGAATAATTTAAAGTTTCAACAGCTTTAAATTTAAATTATTTCATTCTAATTTTTGTTTATCCTAGTCAAGATCTCCTTTAAAATAAATAATAGTGGAAACAAATAGGAAAAAGCAACCACAAAAGAAAAGCTTCAGTTTGTTAGTGCACATTTGAAAGTAAATCTGCACTTGTAATTTATACTCGGAGTTCTGTGAGAAGTTTAAGAGCAATTAGAGAGTTGCTGTATAAATGCATCTTGCCATAAATCACATTGAAGTGTATGTGAACTCAAATAGCAATTATTGTCTACAGACTTCATTTGGTAATTAATCTATGTAATCTCATGCCTCTCTCATTGGTTGTTGTGTTAAATTATGATTTAAATATTTTACTGATGCTTAATTCTTTGTCTGTTTCTCGATCATGATTCTCGAAGGACAGAGACAGATTTTTTTTTTTTGTATCCTCATATTGCCTGGTTCAGTTTTTTGAAATTGGGTAAAACCTCAATAAATGTTTACTAATGAGGTTTTTTCATAGCATGTATTGCTTCTATGCTATTAGATTAAATCATAATGTGGCGGAAAATGTTGTATCTCCCAGGGTGCCTTTAAGAATCTAGTCTTGATTTTATCTTACTCAGTTTCTTTAATTTTTCTATGAGTTAATCGTTGCCCTGAGATTTTTATATGCATCGAAACATTGGACTACTATATAACAAGCTGTTAACGCTATTTCTGGGTAGAATATTTATGGATAGTTTAATTGTTTATGTTATACTTTTCTGCCTTTTCCAAATTTCCACTTATTATATTACACATTATTTTGAAATCATAAAATGTATAGTGAAAGATATGCATAACATGGGTCTCTAGCCTTGAGGGACTTACATTATTTTATGGACAAGGTATATCTTTGAAATATTTAGAAGGAAATGTCATACATGTATACAATAACATTTTATGTTGTCAGCATAGGTTTTATACAAGGTAAAAACACAAGAAGAGAAGTCACAGAAAAGAGAGAAAAGACAGGAACAGAGGTTTATTCAAGGAGACAAGACAAATTTATCACTGAAAGCTACTTAGGCTTTAATTGGCTAGAGGGGAGGCAGACTGGACAGCAGTCCAGGGCAGTAAATACATCTATTATTTCACCAAATTCTTTTGATTCTTTTCTAGTACACTCACTTTTCCATTTATCTTTTCTTCTGCTTTAATAATGACTTATCCTTGACTATTTAAAAGGTTCTGAATTCTTTATCAATTGACAAATATCTACAATTTATTTCTCTGCATCTCAACATTAAAAAATTATTCTTAATTTTTTCTTAATCTTACTAGTCTTAAAAGAAGAGATGTGTGCTTTCTCAATGTTAATATCTATGAAGTGCTTTACATCCTATTTCCTTGTCTTTTTTTCTCCAGAAATGCAACCTTCTCTCCATCTCTCTGTGCCATCTGTTCTTTCACTCAGCCTCTGTAGCACCATCCAATTCTTTGTGTTCTTCTTTTTGATGACACTAGTGATGTTTATCCATGTATTTGAGCATATTAGTATTTGTATTATGTCCTCTGATAGATTGTTGGTTCCTTCAGGATCAGGGTTATATTTAATATATCCTTTTAACCTCAGTAACTTTGCATTTGATATCTACTTTGTAAATACTCATTAAATACATGAAAAGCTATGTCATTTTCCCGTCTTTTCTGTTGATAGCTTTATCTTTCTGCAATTGCTATAATTCTGCATATGCAACACTTTCTGTTACAAATTGGGAAACTGAGACTTAGAACAGCTGCGTAATTTGCTCGAGATCAAACAGCCAGTAAGTGACCAGAAAATAATTCAAATTTGTTTTTCTCCCTAGATCTATAGCCTATTTTTAATCATCATATGGATTTCCTCCTGTTTCTTTGCTATCTAATCTCAGCTCTGATATTTGTTGAGCAAAAATATCCCAATCTTCTTTTATCACGTTCCTCAAGGATAGACACTATTAATATATCAGGGATCTTTTTTTTCAAATGCTTCTAGGAGTGACAGCTCTTATAGCAACCACATATGTTTTTCTTTGCCTCATAAGATTCTATTTTTTATATTGAGTGACTGGTGAGGGGCTAGATAATTTTTGGAGGGTGGTTAAGGTTGGCGTTCCATCTGTTCTTGGTTAGACTTGGTGTGCTAGCTGCCTCTCTTTTGGGGTACTGATCAAAATAGAGTAGTTTAAGATCGAGATTGTGAGACCTTAGATATAAGCAAAGCAGCTTGGTGTGACAAAGTATGGCAAGGGCTGAGAAGTTAGCCTTTTTTCCATCTGCTCCTCCTCTCTATGGGTAGTTACTTTGGGGGCATCAGGAAGCAAAGGCTGGCAAGAACAGGGCTGTTCCCATCATGACTCTTTTAAGTATGATCCTTGGTACTCGATTCTGGAGCAGAAAGCATTTAAAGAAGCACAGTTCAGAGATGTTAAAAATAATTAAGTAGAAAGTCCACTCTCCTTTAATATCTCCTGGAAGCAATTAAAGAAAATGCAATTCACAAGCCCTCCCTTTTTTTCCTTTCCCATTTTTCAACATACCCAGGTGTCGCAGACCATCTTGGTCACCAAACAGCTTCGCAAAACTCTCTTTCTAACCTTCTCCTGTGCCCCAATTTGCTGTTCACCCTTAGACACTTACTTTGTGCTCTTTTAATGCAGACTGATTTAATCTACTCTTGGAAGATCTACTCTACTCTAGACTTTCCTCTCCTCCTTCTAGCCCTTACCATCCTTTTTATCTGCTTACTGAAGCTGCCTGAAAAAAAATTTCCATGACATTTAGACACAGAACAAATCTTTCTTAAGGGTGATGATGATGAGTGAGGAGGAATTACTGATTAAGCTGGAAATGCCAGGTTTCTCTTTGGCTCACTGGGAGAGGAAATAGTGTGTGATCGTATTAATAAGTTATATACCATCGCCCTAAGGAAAGCAAGAATAGTGATAAAATATCCAAAAAGCTTTGTAAACTGTGGACATGGAAAAATGGGGCCAGAGCAAAAAGGAAGGAACCACATTGATGTCTACTATATGCTGTAGTTGTGTTAGTGTGTAGTGATATTTGACACGAGAACTTTATATCAGGTGGGCTAGCTAGGGAGTTGCTTGCAGCATCAATTTATAAGGAGCATGAAATAGCATTGAAATAAATCAGAAATGATACCAGTTTGTATATCCTTATGTAACTCCTTTTGTCACTGTTGAAATGTAAAGTAGTTCTTTTCTTCTTAGAGTAGACGATGTCCTCAAGTAGACCTTTAAAACGCAAATAAAATGTTTCTGGCTGGCCATATTTTACTGCAGAGTTGTTGAACCAATACTTAAAAGAGCATCAGTTTCAAGGAGCTCTAAATTACCTTCCTGCCTGAGGTACTTATATCATTTGCTAGTCTTCTTGAAACTCGTTTTTAGTCCCAGAGATAAATGTGGTAATTTTGATTCAGGCAGTCAGGGAACAAGGACAAAAGTCTTACTATTAAACAAGTAGTGACTATGTCTCTAGCAGAATTTTGGGTTAAATTAATATAGGCAGAACATTTGAAAATGGATAAAAGAAAAAGGAGTTAAATAAAGAGACATTACATTATTGTTTAAGAGTAATAGTAAAGACACATGATATTAAATAATAAATATTTGGCAAAATCTATTGGAATCGTGAATCTTGGAATTTCTTAAATAAAAGACATGATAGAAATCGATTAACCCCTTCTTTACACGGGAAATAAGGGTGAAGAAGTTTAAGTTCATTTAGCTATACATACATTTGTAAAGTGTGTTTCACAAACAAATATATTATTGAGTATTTTATTTCTTTTTGTTTTATTTTTAACAAAAAAAATATATATACACATAGTTCAAAAACTCCAATGGCATTATAAAGCTTATAACAAACTCAGTAATCTCCTATTCATCTATCCATTCTCCAGAGGCTTTTTGTGATTTTAAATTACATGCTTGCACTAGTTCTTAATTATTTTCAAATCTTGACATTATTGTGAACTTCCTGTTATTCGAACTGATGACTTTTTTCTCCTTAGGCCACTTGCTCCACACCCACTTTCTTTTCTCCATGCTCTTAACATTGTTATATAGATTAGTTTCAATCAGTGTTATTTCATTGTTCTGGCTTTGTAAATGTTGTTCACAGTTGAGACACATAAAATGCAAAGGTTATACAAATTTTCCTACAATGTTCTATTTTCCCTAGAGTTAATAATTGTTATATATGTTTATGTGCCTGAGTTTTTTAAAATTTATGTTACTAATTTATCACTAAGCTTTCAAATGGAATTGCAACACTCCTCTGAAAATATCAGTTCAGAAGGAGCATTTTCTTTCATATTTTTGTTAGTGATTATGGCAGAGAAACTACATTAATTGACCCAATTTTCCACATTTCCTTGTATCCACACCCTTTGATAGTGATCTCCCACAATATCTCTGGGCTTGGCCATGTGGGTAAACTGGCCACTAGAAAAGTAGCAAACTTGGTGCAAGAAGCAGCTAATAAGTTCTTGTACAAATCTACTTACCCTCATGAGAACGTGCCTGTGTTAGTCTGCCATTGAGATGTGAGAGAAATATAAAGAAGACTTGAGCTACTATTATAGAATAATCAGCCCCCAGCAAACCTGCCAGCTGGTGCATGCATGAACAAGTCTAGCCAAGATCAGCCTAGCCTGGTCCACATACACAGAACTGCTCAGCTGGTCTGTAAACAGGTGAGAAATAATGATTTTTAAGAAACTGAGTTTTGGAGTGGCATCTACTCAATAATATTTAATTAGTACAGAGATATTACTTCTAGAGACTTCAGCTTTGCTTGCATCTTGACTAGTCATCCTTTAAAACCGTTGTACAGCTATTATCTCTGTTATCTTAGGATGTTCTTTTACCATCTTGGGAATTCCCTTTGCCTATCTTTTATGTACTTTGGAGACTCTTTTTTTCTGGGTCACATATACTTTGGTTTCCTCCTTCATTTTAGTAGAGCACATCCTCCAGTAGCATCTTAAGAAAACGTTTATACATTGACTATTTCATGAAACTTATCAAATCTGCTTATTTTTTCTCTATTATACTTAAAACAGTTTGATCAAGCAAACACTTACAGGTTAAAAATCATTCCTAAGAATTTTGAAAGTAATTTCTTTTAACCTCTAAGGTCATTATTAAGGAAATATGAATATTTTCTGATTTCTAGTCTTTATGTTTTACCTTTCTGAAAGCTTTTAGCTCTTATTTTATCTCATAATTCAGAAATTTCATGATATATGTTTTGATATGAGACATATTTTTATTTATTATATGAAAAGCAACGTTAGTTGTTGTTAGTATCTTGAAAATGACTCAGTTTGCTCCGTGATCTTTTTTTCATTATTTAATTATTGTCCTTCCTCTATTTCTCCCTCTGGGAACTCCTAGTTTTAAATATTTAGACTTTCTGGATTATTTTTTTCAGTTTTATATCTTTTTATTTTATTTTCTGAAGGAATTTTTAACATATTTCCACCTCTCCATTGGATTTAAAATACTTATGCTATATTGTATTTAATTTCTAAGAGCTTTTCTTGTTCTCTAAATATTTCTTTTAAAATACTGTGCTCTTAATGGGTATAAATCTTCTTCAGCTCTCTGAAGATATTCAAGTTTTTAAATGTTCTCTCTCCTCTTCATTCCATTATCTTTACTCTGCTGATTCCCTTTGTTGTTTTTTTTTTTATTTTTGTAAGCCTCTTTGTTTCCTGTTGGAGACACTCCTTAACTATTTGATGATCCTTGAGTGTCCATTTATGTTTAGATCCACATACTAAAAAGTAGATCAACAGCTCTGAATATAGAAGTAAATTTTGGTGAGTTGAGGCTTTCCTAAAAGAGGTAGGGCCAGGACATGACTGATTTATTGACTATTTCACATCTGTCAGTATCTATGTGGCATTCTCTTGGGTTTGTTATTTTGCCCAGAGAAAACTCCTTTAACTATGTGGACTAGTCATGATAAATCTGGCAGGTAGTGCTTTGGAATGAGCAAGATAAGAGGGGTAGAGGATCTCAGGAATTAGTACCTATACTTCCACTTGATTTCTTTGTATTGATATATTTCCATCTGTCCCCAATACCCCTCACCACCACTCTCAGCTCTGGTTTGTGTCAAAGACTCCATATTTTCTCTCAGTAAGTCCATAGAAGAAAATGTTTACTAGATGGGAAAAGGATAATTTTGTGATTAAAGGGCCTCAAGACGAGAGTCTTGGATATAACTGCTCTTATAATGCTGTGCAATCATATCACATATCTTGGGTTTTTTGTCCCACTCTTCAAAGATGTCCTCATGCTTGCAGTCCTTTAGGTCTTCTGTGGTTCCAGGCAGGTAATCAAATGGATTTCCTCTAGTCACTCTCCTCTTCTAGCTTTCTCTGGTCTGCTCAGTCAGCTGCCATTTCTATCCATCTGCTATTCAACTTTCAAAATATTGAAGACATTTCACATGTCTTATTAACTTTTTTTCTTTCTTTGTCTCTCTGGGTCTATACCATTATTTTTAATTTATTACCATCATTTTTGTAGGACTTATGGAAGGGACACATATTTTTAATTTGCCATAATTGTTTTAAAACCCTAATTAATGATTTTATGATTCAAAATATACATAAATATTCATGTAATTATGTCATTTTTATTACTATAGCTAAACACAGGCTAATTATTGATCATTATTTATTTGAAAGTAGAAAAAATAAATATTACTTTAAATTATGTATTTTTGTAAGCCATGGGAGCTGTAAAGTTAGATAAATATTTTATATGTCCTTGAAAATACATGTAATTCTGTATAGATTAATTCTAGGAAAATAAATGTGGGCAAAACTTACCTATTAAGCAAGGTCAAACTTGCCCACTACAAAGTAAATATCTTAGTTTGGTCTGCATGTATTATTTCCTAACAAAATTGGGAGTAGTGACTATTTTAACCTACTATTTTCTCTGTAAATAATGTTTCCTCAGAACCTAAGTTAATGAGGTAAAGCTTGGTGATTCGCTCATTAAAATTCTAAAAATAGAGCAAGTGACAAATGTGGTGTCAGAATTTTCAGGCAAGGGGAAAACCTATAGAGCTAACAGTGATCAATGCCCATTTCCAATGTCACGACACTACATACTCATTTAATGAACTTCTTATCTGTTAATTACTACCTTTCCCTGGATTGAGAGTATTACACTTTCTACGAATAAACCTGTGACAATATTGATTTTTGTTCATAATTATTTGCAATTTTCTGATTTTTTTGGGTGACCTGACATGGAATTCATTCTCTAAAGCTGTGAAGAGCCTCTGTTAGAAATTCCAAAATAAAAGGAATAGCCTTCTCAGGAAAAATCTACTATGAAGGAGTAGCTTAAGAAACAAATTAATCTTTTTGTAAGAATTCAGTGCAGTAACATTGTTGCCAGTGAATTTGGTTCTGAAATGCTCTCGTTTATGTGTTCTGTGAACTTATTAAAAACGTATACTCCAAGATCTGTCTCTTTTGAATTCCAGGTACACTGAACAGGCAGGTGCTGTGAAATGAGCTTGGAAGTCAAAGAGATCCAAGCTTGAATACCAGGCCTCCTGGGTATTAAGAGTATGACTTTGGGAGAATCAATCACTCTAAGCTCCTGTATATTCATCCTTAAAATGGGGCGATGCCCCCTGTCTCTTACTAAAGAAACGAATCTGATGTAAGACTGATTTTGCTGTACATTCGAAATGCAGTGCCAGTGCTGGGCATGCTGCAGGTAATCAGTCAAAAAACAAACAAACAAACAAACAAAAAACAAAAACACAAAAGCCAAAGTTTATAACAATACAAATTCTAAAAGCTAAAGGTTTAATGGACCTGAATCATAAATTCAGATAATTCAGTGGATAATAAATTCAGTTCTCGATTCTGGCTTTCTACTGGGAGTGGATTTATTTTTCTGAATTTGTTAGTATTTGAATCAATCGTTTTCACCAGTTAGTAGAGGGAATGGATATGTTTCAGAATCAATTGGGGAGCATTTCCAAGCTTTATTTCCTATCTTAGCCCAACAGATACTGGCATATTGATATGTCCTGTCAAAAATTTATTCTTTCAGGACTGTGAAAAAAACTTCTGAAACCCAATACTTTAAGACTTTCTGAAATCACATCTTAAGAATGGTGAATTACTATAGAACTATACTTGTTTTCTATTATGTTTGGATACATGATAAAGTCTTTTCACTAATTTCATGATTTATGACATTATATAGCTTCATAAACTAAGTACTCAGATGTTCATTGTATATATCCCAGGGCCATAAAAATGGCAAATTCTAAGCAGATGTTTCAGGGCAGAAAAAAATCAAGAACATTTCTTTAAAACTTGACATGGCAGTAAATGCAAAAATCAAGGATGTTTACAATGTTCAGATAGTGTCACAATGTTACAATAAATTCAATCCCTTTTGTCAATGTATAAATTATAGAATTTCTTGGTTAAACATAATTTATTTTTACTGCTGCTGCTATTACTGCTGCTACTATTAATAGCACTACTGGAAAATATTTATTGAGCCATTACTATGTATAAAATACTGTGTTAAATAACTTAACCTGCATAATATCATCTAATCCTTCTACCTATATGAGAGAGTTCCTCCGAAGAATAATCCAACATAGAAATTCATTTCATCCTTAAATTATCCCATTACCTTCATCAGCAGACCCTCTGACTTACATTAGAATGTACTCAAAAATGGATGAGCTAAACTGTGTCATCCTGTAATTTTTATCCTGTACCCTGGTTTTCTCTCATTGTCTTAGAAGGAATAGATCTAATCTTTTATTTGGTATCAACATTTTTCAAATATTTGAGCACAATTTTACATCTCATTTTCGGATTAATATTTTTATTCTTTCTGAAATGGTAAGATTTGGACCTTGCTTTGCACTTGGTAATTCCCCACTTAGTGTATTCCATTAAAATTTGTCTTTGTCTTGTAAATATTACCTGAAACTGAACATAACACTTCTGTATACAGAATCCATAGTTTACTTGTGTTGGACTTAGTTCCACTTTTTCCAGTCCAATGTCATGGCGGCTCTTTTTGCCTCTGCTCCAAACACCTATTAGAAGTTGTGTCATCCATATGTCCTTCTTCATCTCATGATCTGCTGAAATAAGCAAGAGTGAAAATATGTATGGATAGCTATATTTATAATATCTGAATTTCCAATTTATATATAGCTAATTACCATCTAATTAAACTTACAGAATTGATGAGTATTACATACAACTTTTTAAAAAATTATTTAAAAGTGAGGTGCAGTGCTGCCTCCTCTGCTGGTGCTGGAGATTGCGACTCTGCACAGGTGGCCCCTGTGTCTCAGCTCCTTGCCTAGTGCATGTGCCCACCTGCCTGCCAGGCCAGCTCCCACCTCCCACCATAGTCGCACAGCTGCCACAAAACCCACAGTGCCACTGCTCACCCTCCAGCCCTCAGACTTCTGACACCCGTTCATGCCACCCTTCCACAAAAGGAGACTTCTCTCTGACATAGGAGACATTGGTCTAAAAACAAGCTTCATTTCAGACAGATCTGTGAAATATGCATTTTGGAACCTCCTCCAAAGTGGTTGATGGGATGCAGCCAGGAGGAACCCCTTCCACTGAAGGACCAGGCCATGGGGAAAAGTGGTGCACGTCTAGCAGATCTTCAGAGGGAAGGCACTGGCAGCCCATGGAGGGAAGACATTGATACTGGGCTGAAAGGGGAGGAAGCTGGGAACACTGCATCGGGCTACTGCACACTAGGACTGGTAACTGGCCCCCAGTGACTCCTGTGAAGGGAGTGAGTTGAACAAGCAAGAAGCAACTCCCTCTTGCCTCAGGCCTCTAGAATCTTGGCAGGAGGAGACCCAACAACTCTTATAAACACTAGAGTTGACAGGGAAAGTGTTCAGAGAAGTGGTAGGAGCAGAACTCTAGCCAGTGTGAAGCCCAGAGGGTTTGGTGCAGGAATATCTGTAGTGGAGCATGGCCAGGGATGCCCATCTTCCTAGGCTTGACTTGCTCCCATAGGAAACTTTAGGCCTAGGAGAACTGTCAGATTTGAACTCTGCAGGGAAGTCTTGCCTTTGAGACAGGGCCAGTCCAAATTGAGGACCTCTCAGTCTGCTGGTCTCTCCCCAGGCCTCAGCCTGGATGTGCTTGTTTGCAGTATAGCCCCCAGGTACCTCCTGGGGGCCTACAGTATAGATCCTGCTCTGGTGGGCTACATCTGACTGGAAGAGTCCTCCAGCAGAGTAGCCCTAGAAGACATGCACCAGCCCACCTGCATCCTCCCTCTACTGTAGTCTCCTCTGTGCCAGTTTTCTCCGCAGGGAGTCACCTATGGACACTTCCTACATTGCTTTGCCTGCACAGATGTGGACACAGGCAGACCTTGCCTTCCTTGCCCTGCCGGTGTGCATGTATGCATGTACCCTGCCATGCCACTGCTGCTGCATGAGTGAACCATGTCCCTGCTCCCCACGCCATGT
The DNA here is from genome assembly GCF_001698545.2 of Rhinopithecus bieti. Taxonomy (NCBI): domain Eukaryota; kingdom Metazoa; phylum Chordata; class Mammalia; order Primates; family Cercopithecidae; genus Rhinopithecus; species Rhinopithecus bieti. Next base: position 1,454,288 of record NW_016819032.1, read on the forward strand.
CATGATTGTTGTTGGAGCATGGAACCTACCAGTCTTGGCCACTCCAGTGCCCCACCACTATGTTGACACTGTCACCGGCATAAAAATAGGCATGGAAAACAATGTACCCACCCCTGACCTGAGCAGCAACCTGCCAGCATGAATGTGCACAAAGTTTGCCCACAGTTCCGTATCTACCAGGGCCCACCCCTGTGTTACCACCACCACTGGTGCAACCACATGCACAGTTGCCAGTGAGGACCCCATCTGAAGCCATACTGCCACTGTTGTTGCTGTGAACACCTGCATGAAAGTCAGCACCCTGGTACCTGTTAGCACACTGCCATAGTTGACAAGTGCACACCCTGCCATGCTGCCACTAGCCACTGCTGCTTGCACCAGCAAATAAAGACAGATCCTACTGCCACTGCCCTACAAAGTGCTTTGGCTAACACCATCCACCAGTGAGTTGTGACCAGCAGTCTGGGACCAATTCAGCCTCTCCAAAACATCAGGTTTCTAACCTCAAGGAGCCAGAGAACAAAGCTGGTGCCCTAAACCAGTCCCCCAGAGTTAGAGCATGCAGTCCACATGATTCAGGAATCATGAGCTGAAGCTTGGCCCCCTAAATCTTCCAGTAATGAAACCTATTGACTAAACCCACCTTATAACACAATCAAATCCTGAAGTTCATCAAATAGAATTAAAAAAAAAAAAAAAAACCCTCACCCAAAGAACAGCAACTTCAAAGACTGAAGGAACACCAGCCCAAAAGGATGTGAAAGAATCAGCACAATAACTCTAACAATTCAAAAAGCCAGAGTGCCTTCTTTCCTCCAGATGACCACATTAGTTCTCCAGCAAGGGTTCTTAACTGGGCTGAGATGGCTAAAATGACAGAAATAGAATTCAGAATATTAATAGGAGCAAAGATCATCGAGATTCAGAAGAATGTTGAAATCCAATCTAAGGAAGCTAAGAATCACAATAAAATGATACAAGAGTTTACAGACAAAATAGCCAGTACAGAAAAGAACATAACTAACCTGATAGAGCTGAAAAACACTCTACAAGAATCTCACAATGCAATCACAACTATTAACAGCAGAATCGACTAAACTCAGGAAAGAATCTCAGACCTTGAAGACTGGCTCTCTGAAATAAGACAGTCACAAAAGAATCAAGAAAAACACCAAAAGAAACAAACAAAATCTTTGAGAAATATGGGATTATGTAAGGAGAATGAATCTACAAGTCACCGGAATCCCTGAAATAGATGAGGAGAATGGAAGCAACTTGGAAAACATATTTTGGGATAACATCCTTGAGAACTTTCTCAACCTAACAAAATAGGCCAACATTCAAATTCAGAAAATACAGAGAACCCCAGTAAGATACTTCACAAGAAGATCATCCCCAAGCCACATAATCATCAGATTCTCCTAGGTCAAAATGAAAGAAAAAATGTTAAAGGTAGCTAGAGAGAAAGGTCAGTTCACCTACAAAGGGAAGCCCATCAGACTCATAGTGTACCCCTCAGCAGAAACCTTACAAGCCAGAAGCAATTAGGGACATATGTGCAACATTCTTAATTAAAAGAAACTCCAACCAAAAATTTCATATCTAGCTGAACTAAACTTCTTAAGTGAAGGATAAATAAGATCCCTTTTAGTCAAGCAAATCCTCAGGGAATTTGTTACCACCAGACCTGTGTTACAAGAACTCCAGCAAGAACCACTAAATATGGAAAGGAAAGATAATTACCAGCCTATACAAAAACATACTGAAGTACACAGGCCAGTGGCACTATAAAGCAACCACACAAACATGTCAGTATAATAAATAGCTAACAACACAATTGCAGGATCAGATCACACTTATCAACACTAACCTTGAATGTAGATGGGCTAACTGCCTCAATTCAAAGGCACAGAGTGACAAGCATGACCCAACAGTATACTCTCTTCAAGAGATCCATCTCATGTGCTGTGACACGCATAGGCTCAAAATAAAGGGATAGAGAAAAATCTACCAAGAAAATAAGAAAACAGAAATAAAGCAGGGGTTTCGATTTTAATTTCAGACAAAACAGTTCAAACCAACAAAGACCAAAAAAAGACAATGAAGGGCATTACATCATGGTAAAGGGTTCAATTCAACAAGACCGAACTATCTGAAATATATATGCACCAAACACAGGAGCACTCAGATTCATAAAGCAAGTTCTTAGACACCTTCAAAGAGACTTAGACTCCCACACAATAATAGTGGGAGATATCAACAGTTGACTGAAAATATTAAACAGATCACTGAATCAGAAAACTAACAAAGATATTCAGGACCTGAACTCAACACTGGACCAAATGAACTTGACACATCTATAAAACTGTCCACTCAATAACAACAGAATATACATTCTTCTCATTGCCACATGACACATACTTTAAAATTGATTATATAATCAGACGTAAAACACCCCTCAGCAAATGCAAAAGAACCAAAATCAAACCAACCACTCTCTTGACCCACAGCACAATCAAAATAGAATTCTAGACTAAGAAAATCACTCAAAGACCATACGATTAAATGGGAATTAAACAACCTGCTCCTGACTGACTTTTGGGTAAATATCAAACTTAAGGCAGATATCAAAAATATCTTTGAAACTTCTGACAACAAAGGTACAACATACTAGAATCTCTGGGGCATAGCTTAGGCAAGGTTAAGAGGGACATTTATAGCCCTAAACACTCACATCAAAAAGTTAGAAAGATCAAATTAACAACCTAACATCACAACAAAAGGAACTAGAGAAGCAAGAGAAAACCATACCCAAAGCTAGCAGAATACAAGAAATAAGCAAAGTCAGAGCCGAACTGAAGGAGGTTGAGACACAGAAAACCATTTAAAGAAATAAATGAATCCAGGAGCTGGCTGGTGTTTTGAAGAAAATGAATGAGATAGATAGACTGCTAACTAGACTAATAACGAAGAAAAGAGAGAAGATCCAAATAAATAGAATTAGAAATGACAATGGAAATATTATAAGTGACCACACAGAAATACAAATAACCATCAGAGACTATTATAAACACCTCTATGCACACAAATTAGAAAAATCTAGAAGAAATTGATGAAAACCTGGACATATACACGCTCTTAAGACTGACCCAGGAAGAAACCAAATCCCTGAACAGGCCAATAATGTCCTCTTAAATTAAATCAGCAATAAAGAACCTACGTACTTTTTTTAGGTTAAAAAAAAAAAAAGACTTAAAGTTAAAAAAAAATAAAAGCCCTGGATCGGATGGATTCACATCCAAATTTTATTAGATGTATAAAAAAGAGCTTGTAACATTCCTACAGAAACTGTTCCAAAAAATTAAGGAGAATGGACTCCTCCTTAACTCATTCTGTGAGTGCAGCTTCATCCTGATACCACAACCTGGCAGAGACACAACAAAGAAAGAAAACTTCAAGCCAGTATTCTTGATGAACATTTATGCAAAATTCTCAAAATAAAATACTGACAAACCGAATCCAGCAGAATATCAAAAACGAATCGACCATGATCAAGTAGGTTTTATTCCTGGGATACAAAGTTGATTCAACATACACAAATCAATAAATGAGATTCATCACATAAACAGAACTAAAGAAGAAAACCACATGACCGTCTCAATAGATGCAGAAAAGGCTTTTGATATTCAACATCCTTCCATGGTAAAAACTCTCAAATAACTAGGTATTAAGGAATATACCTTAAAATAAAAAGAGACATGTATGACAAACCAACAGCCAAAGGCATACTGAAAGGGCAACAGTTGGAAACATTTCCTTTGCAAACTTTCAAAAGACAAGGATGTCCTCGCATCACTCCTATCTCTGCAGATAGTATGATTTCTATATTTAGAAAACCCCATGGTCATGGCCAAAAAGCTCCTTCACCTGATAAACAAATTTAGCAAAGTTTCAGGATACAAAATCAATGTACAAAAATCATTAGCATTCCTATACACTAATAACAACTAAGACAAGAACCATATCAGGACTACAATCTCGTTCACAACTGCCACAAGAAGAACAAAATACCTAGGAATACAACTAACAAAGGAGATGAAAGATCTCTACAATGAGAATTACAAAACACTGCTCAATGAAATCAGAGATGACACAAACAAATTGAAACATTTCATGCTCATGGATAGGAAGAATCAATATTGTTAAAATGGCCATACTGCCCAAAGCAATGTACAGATTCAATGCTATTTCTATAAAATTATCTAGCTCTGTGATTCTTCACAGAGTTAGAAAAAACTATTTCAAAATTCATATGGAATCAAAAAAGAGCCTGAATAGCCCAGGTTAACCTATGCAAAAATAATAAAGCAGGAGGCATTATGCTATGTAACTTCAAACTATACTACAGACATACAGTACCTGAAACAGCATGGTACTGTACAAGAACAGAAACCTAGACCAATGGAACAGAATAGAGAGCCCAGAAATAAGTCCTCTCACCTACAACCACCTGATCTCCAATAAAGCTGACAAAAACGAGCAATAAGGAAATGACTTCCTATTCAATTAATGGTGTTGGGATAACTGGCCAGGCATATGCAGAAGATTGAAACTGGATCCTTTCCTTACACCATATACAAAAATTAATTCAAGATAGATTAAAGACTTAAAGATAAAATCCAAAACTGTAAAAGCCCTGGAAGACAACCTAGGCAATATCATTCTGGACATAGGAACATGCAATGATTTCTTGACAAAGAAACCAAAAGTAATTGTAAAAAAGCAAAAATTGACAAATGAGATATAATTATTTGAGCTTCTGCACAGCAAAAGACACTTTCAACAGAGTAAAGAGACAATCTACAGAATGGAAGAAAATATTCACAAACTATATACCTATCAAAGGTCTAATATCCAGCAACTATAAGGAACTTGAATAAATTTCAAGAGAAAAACAAACAATTCCTTTAAAAGTGAGCAAAGGACACAAATAGACACTTTCAAAAGACACATACCTGTGACCAAAAAAAGTATCAAAAAAAGCTCAGTATCACTGATCATTAGAGAAACTCAAATGAAAACCATGATTAGATATTATCTCACAACCTTCAGAATGGTTATTACTAAAAAGTCAAAAAATAATAGATGCTGGCAAGGTTGTGAAGAAAAGGGAACAGTAATACACTGTTGGCAGGAGTGTAAATTAGTTCAACCACTGTGGAAAGCAGTGTGGTGATTCCTCAAAGAACTAAAAATGTAACCATTTGACCCAGCAATCTCATTACTGGATATATACCTCGAAGGAATATATATTGTTTTATCATAAATACACATGCACATGTATCTTCATTGCAGCCCTATTCATAATAGCAAAGACATGGAATTAATCTATATGCCTCTCAGTGGAAGACTAGAAAACAAAATGTGGTACATATACACCATGGAATATTTTGCAGCCATAAGAAAAGAATGAGATCACGTCCTTTGTAGAAACATGGATGGAGCTGGAGACCATGATCCTTAGCAAACTAACATAGGAACAGAAAACCAAATACCACACATTCTCACTTATAAAAGTGAGCTAAATGATGAGAACACATGGACACAAAAAGGGGAAAAACAGACACTTGGGCCTACCTGAGGGTGTAGGGTGCAAAAACAAAGAGCAGGAAAAGTAATTATTTAGTACTAGGCTTAGTATCTAACTGACAAAGTAATCTGCGCAACAAACCCCCATGATATGAGTTTACCTATTTAACAAAGCTGCACGTGTACCCCATACCTAAAATAAAAGTTTAAGAAAAATTATTAAAAAGTTGACTAATATTTGCTTTGGAGAATGTAAGCACAGGCAGATGTTCAGACTCAGCCCCATGCCATCACTGATGTCTTTTGACTTCATCCAACTCTTAGCACTTTAGAAATGAATTGATGTGCAACTAAGTACACACCAAAATAAATAATAAAGGCAGTCATGGAACACTGAAGACCAGCATGCTGTTGAACTGTACTAATGTGAGTAAAATGAAATGACATTCTAATCAAATTCTATAGACAATTTTTAAAAAGTCCAATGTGTCCAAGTATATAAATATATACATAAATAAAATCTTAATTTTAAGGAATTAACATGAGGTTTCCTGTAGCAAGTCTATGCATACAGTTAATAGATTACTTTGACAAAGTGCCACTTGCATGGCTATATGGAAGTTGGTGAAAAAGCCATTTTAAAATAATGCTTCCAAAGCGTTAGCAGCTTTCATCATTTTTGTCTTTTATCATTTTCCCAGGTTATTATAAAAGAAAATAAAGAGCCAAATATGAGTTCCCTTTGTAGAAAGAGTCAAATAAGTACAAAGAAAGTATTTTATAAAGCCTTGCTTTTGGCTCATAAAATTATATACTTTGGACAGAACTGGACATTTATACTTGGTCTTTGACTTCTTTATTACTGAAAAAAATGGAATTTATAAAAAGAAAAAATACCCCTGGGATTTGTTGCTCTCTGTCTATCCAAAGTATTTTTACTGGTTGGATGAAAACATATTTATATCATAGGTGATGCATTTTTTCCTTAAAAGATTTCTTTCTTTTGGAGCATCTCTGTTTTTATATTCTTCTTTTCAGTACAACATACAAACTTCAAAATACAGCCTTTCAGCATATTTCTTTCTGCTCTGCATAACACTGAATGTCAGCTGTGATTCCCTAGTTAATTCTGACTCTATACCATGAAATGGCCTTTCGTGATTGCTTCTTCACAAATAGATAATATTTGGTAAGTGGCCTGTCTGTAACTGAAAATGGCCAAAAACATTTCTATTTGCAAGTTAAAATGCAAACTGGTGGGAAAATATCTGAGAGCTGTCCAAAGTCAATTGTTTTTCCATCTTATATTTTTCTTTTTTAAAACTTTCTGTCCCTCACTGGGGCCTACTTGAGGGTGTAAGGTGGAAGGAGGAAAAGCAACAGAAAAAAATAACTATTGGATACTAGGCTTAATACCTGGGTGATGAAATAATCTGTAAAACAAACCTCGTGACACACGTTTACCTATATAACAAACCTTCACATGTGCCCCGAACCTAAACTAATAGTTAAAAAAATGATGTTCTTGTCATTTTATTTTTAGTTCTTACAATATTTCTCTAATTTATTTATGTAAGATGAAAAATCAACTCATTGGAGATTAGAAACTTCTTAAATACCTTTTGTCAGTTGTATTAATGCTGCTTATTTATATTACCAAAGATGACAGAACAATAGAATTACCTTAGAAGTTAACACACAAGCATGAAAAAGAGGTAAGAGGTGGTGTCCAACTCAGAATGCTGAAGGCCTGGCTTTAGCACACATAATTTTCCTCTCCATTGACATATTACTTTTCCTCTAATCTTTCTATGTTTGGGAAGTAACTTTATCTAGTTGCCCCTATTGGCCAGCCATGTAAAAAGAATTTGTTGGAAGAAATAGTTTTGAACATCTAAAGATGAGGAAAGGCAAACTTTAATGCTCTCTGTCCCATCTCACGTTGAGCTGTCAGGTGCACATGGTGGGAGATTCTGAAAGTGTTTAAAACTTAAAACCAACACTCTTTCCTCTTCCATTAAGTGTTTATTTACTCAGTAAACATTTACTTAACATGCCTGCCTTGTGCCAAGAATATATAAAGTACTGTGAAGATAACAAAATCTCAACAAATTTATGGTTTAGTGGAGACAAAAGTAGAAACAAATGATTTAAAAATATTATGGGAAGTACAGTGACAAATATGTACAAAATATTTGTAGGAATAATAAAGATGTGTACTTAAGCCATCATTGGAAAACTAGAAAAAATCTCTTGGTATATATTTCAGAGTCAACTCTTGTTTTAATTGGTGATTAGAATGAAGGGGTAGGCCAAGAATTCCAGTCCTAGAAAGCAACCGAAAGCAAAAGTCTAAAATACAAACTAGCTTGGTATATTTCACCTACTTCAGCGAATGATAGATGATAAGTCTCGCCAGATAGCCAATATTCATAAAATAGACAACTTTGTATGCCATCTTAAAAACTTTAGAATTTATCCACAGAGATATAAACAAGTTGAAATTTTATGTAGGGCAGAAACTGTATTAATTTGGCATTCAAGAAAGGCAAATCTATCTGTTTGGTAGACTATGAATTTTAAGTAAACTGAAACGGAGGCAAGGACAACACTTAGGACACCTCCCTTGTAAACTAGTGTGTGTTTTGGGGGATTGAATTATGACGTTTTTGCAGTTAAATTTATTGAGCGTTTTCTTTTTGTCAGGCTACAACCTAACTCCTGGAAATACAATGTTAAACAAAATTGGACACATTCCCTGTTCCCATGACTATTACAGTATAGTGAGAGAGACAGATTTTAAAAGAAAATCACATAAATTAAGAATTGGCAAACTACGGTTCCCAGGCCAAATCTGACTTGCAGCTTTGTTATGGGTTGAAATGTGTCCTCTAAAAATGATATGTTGAAGTCCTAATCCTCAGTACCTCAGAATATGTCCTTATTTGGAAAAAAAGAGTCTTTACAGAAGCAGTCAAGTTAAGGTGAGGTTATTAGCTGTGCCCTAATTCAATATAACCAGTGTCTCTATTAAAAAAATGTTTTTAGGGACACAGAAACAGACAAGCACAGAGGGAAAATGACATGAAGACACACAGGCTAAGACTGCTGTGTGACTGAAGTGATGCATCGATAAGCCAAAGAATTGTGAGGATTTCTGGCAAATACCAGAAGCAAGAAAAAGCAAGAAAGTGTCCTCTAGCTCTCTCATAGAGAACGTTACCCTGCTAACACCTTGATTTCAAACATCTCTACTCCAGAACTGTGAGACAATAAATTTCCGTTGCTTAAAACATCAGTTTTTGCCACTTTGTCATGGTGAGTCTAGAAAACTACTAGATACTTGTTTTTGTAAATAAGCTTTATTAGAACACAGCCACATCTATTTTTTAAATATAATTTGTCTTATATAAGCAATGGCAGTTTCACTGTGAAGAGGGAAGGGGAAATGGGAGTATTGAGATAATGAGGATCTTTGTGGCAAGATCCAAAGCATTACTGAATGTTAATTCCTGAAGGTGGTGGTGGAAAGATTCCAACCATAGCGAGTGGCATGTGTGTGTTAGCCAGTTACCCCCAGAGGAATGTCTGGGACAAATACTTCCTTGCAGGTATTTTTCTTAGTGATCCCAGGGAGCAAAAGTGAGGGAATAGAGAGTGAAAACAAAGACAGAGAAAAGTTCAATCAATATAAAGAAACATTATCGTGTTGGTTCCATGGGAAGCAACTAGTATGTGATACTGCCGTGACCTTGTGAAGTGCACTTCAGAATTCTCCCTGTGAGTATTCAAATGCTGGCATTAGGGAAGGCCCTAGACAGTGAGTTCTGTCAAATGCACCTGTTGAAAGCTGATCAAAGCATGCGCTGACCATGCCATGAGAAGTGGAGAGAAGCACAAGTGGTGGCTGAAACAAGGTGTTCAATGTGAAGTCTCTACAGTTGGAGGTAACATGCTATAACTGAGGTCTGGTGAAAAGTGTTATTAAAGCTACAATACTGAAAGTTAATGTTACACAGAATCAAATGTGGCTAGAGGCAAAATAAGGCTGAAGAGTGAGAAAGATGTCAGACAACAGAGTTCTTTATTCATCATATTGAGGATTTTATTATTTATTCTGATACCAATATCAAGTCATTGAAGGATTATAATGAAAAGTCTGACAGGGGTTGGATTTCAGTCACCATTAGCTTCAAACACTACTAGCTTCAGGCAACCCTGGCTATGGGCAGCCCACTCTGAAGAACAGATTGGAAAAGGGAGAGAACACAAGGAACCTTTGAGAAAGCTCTCCAAGCAGTCTGGTTGAGGGAGGATGGTAGCTGGTATATAGTGACAAGGGTGGAAATGGAAACACATGCACAGATTTAAGAGATATTTTGTATTCTGTAGAACAAAATGACACTTGGTAATAAATTAGATATTTGGGAAGTCAAGAACAGCACACAAGTATCTGTCTTGTGAAAATTGATGAATGTTGTTGCCAGTCAGTGTCCAGAGGACTAAAGGAAGAATCAGATTTAATATAGATGCTTGAGATACTTTTAAGATACATAAATCATTATGTCAGTGAGTCAGGTGGACATAGAAATATGGTGATTAGAAGAATAGAATGGGATAAAAATAAATTTAGTAAATTTCTGCATAAAAAAGGAATTAAATATCTGTGTGTGAGTGGAATTTATTGAAGAGAGACTATAGAATGAGAACAGAAGAAGGGCTAGGACAACTCTTCAAAAATGTTTGTATTGATGAACAGATAGAAAATGATAAGTTTGTAAATTAAAAACAGGCTGATAGAAAAGGAGTGTGCAGAGAATATATATCCAATAAATATTTGTGAGATTAAAGCAGGTTAATCTGGAAATTGATTAGAATTGAGGTGCTCTTGAAAGAGAAAGAATGGCCCCCAGTTTTCCAGTTTGCATGATTAGATAGATGATAGCTGAGATGGAAAGAAGATGGTGTGAACTCTGAATATTTGGAATTTGAGATAACTGTGAGGCATCTAAGCACACGTCCTTTCAACGCTCCAGGCTTGAAACAGATTGTGCACTGGCTACCAACTTCGATGAGTCCCGTGACACAGAACACCACACATACAGCAAGTTACATGAAATGGGTTTATTGCTTACAGACAGTTGGCAAGGAATAACCCAAATCCTAAGATTCTGTGAGCAAGTCCCATAGGGCTCAGGAAAGCTGCCCAGGGCCGATGGAGTCTTGACTGTGTTGCTCCACTTGCACCATGGCTGAGGAGCCATGAGAAGCAGCTGGTCCCAGGTTATATACCTGGGGACCTACTGGGCCAAAGCATTGAAGAACACCCTGTTTCTAAGAGAGAAATAAAACAAAGCCTGGGCTGTTTCACCCAGTTCTTCCTAATCTCAGGATCTTGCATTCCCAGGACATTCTAGAGTTATTCTTAGGGACAAGTGAGAAAGGAAAGGAAAGAAAATTGGGTCAGTCCAACACTACCAGGAGAAGCGTCCTGCCTCAGGTATTACCCCAAGCTTTTTACTTATATTAATACATTAAATATCTGAACAGATACTACCATTACCTTCATTTTATTCATAAGGAAACAGAGTTTCAGTGATATACAGTAATTTGCTCAGAATCACATAGTTAAGTATGGAGTCAGAATTTAAACCTATGCAATCTGGCTGAAGAACATTCTCTCTTAACCACTATTTAAGACTTCTTTTATTATATAAGTCTAAAGATAAGGTAGAGATAGGATGTGGATATAGAAATTGAATAGTAGCCAATATAGATTAGTTTTAAAATCATGAGAGCAGATGAGGAAGAGCAAATGGAATACAAAGAGCAGGTGATCATAGAACCCCAGAAGAAAACAGCATTTACAGAGATGGCAGAGTATACATTTTTTAAGTGACAGAATAGAAATTATTGGAAGAGTAAAAGGAAAATCAGAAGTAGAGAATCACAGAAGTCAAGGATGTTAAGAAATGCTTAGAAGGAAATGAACAAGTAGCAAACACAGTTAGCAAGATCCAGTAGAATTAGGATGAATGTGTTCCTGGGATGTAGGAATCAGGACATCTTTAGTGACCTTAAAAAGTGCTACTTTGGGAGTATGTTAGTGATAGAAGCTGAATTATTGGAGTTAGTTGAGTGAAAGTGAGGTGAGAATAAAACATGTGCTCACATCTTTTAGACATTTGTGTGAGAAAGCAAAAAGATTGTTCAGGAGCATAAAATGGGTATATGATTAAAAGAGCTATTTTTGAAGACGAAGTAGAGATTTGGATGTGTTTATAGGTTGCAGAAGGAACAACTGAAGAAGGAACTGGGCTGATGAAACAAAGTTGTAAAAAAATTAAAAGGATAGGAGGTCTTGATATCAAAGGCACTGGTAAATGAACCATGGGACTATGAGGCAGATTGCATTACTAGCTTATATTTCCAACTGAGGAGCAGGAGTAAGGATGACAACAATATACAGTTGATCCTTTAAAACACGGGTTTGAATTGCACGGGTCCACTTGCATGTGAAGTTTTTTCAACAAAAGATGCACTGAATGTGCCTGTCTCTGCTGTTTCCCCTTCCACCTCCTCCACTTCTGCCACTCCTGAGACAGCAAAGCCAACCCCTCCTCTTTCTTCTTTTCCTCAACCTACTGAATATGAAGATGATGAGGATAAGACCTTTATGATGATCCATTTCCACTTAATAAATAGTAAATATATTTTCTCTTACTTGGGATTTTCTTAATAACATTTTCCTTTCTCTAGCTGACGTTATCTTAAGAATATAGTATATAATACAAAATGTAAAATATGTGTGAATTGACTGTTTATGTTATCAGTAAGCACTCTGATTGACAGTAGTTAAGTTTTGGGGGACTCAAAACAGTTGTAGATTTATTTTAAGTTAAAATGAAGAGAAACCTAAAGATTATGATTTGAGGTTGTCTGCTGAAAGTGAAGTTGGTAGAGATTGAAATGGCTTGAGTGGAGAGGTGAATTTTTGGAATATTAGAAAGGAATGAAAGAATGAGATAAATAAGAATAAGTAAAATGACCAGTAGGCCCACCTACGATTGCAACTGAAACATATTGCAATTTTATTGGTGCTAATATGTCAGTTTAGTTATAATCTATATAAAAGCATTCAGTAACTTGGGAATAGTAACTAAACAAAAAACAAAAAACATTGTTGATCTAAATGACCCATGGGGAGAGTTTGCAGAAGAGTTTCAAATAAATAGTAAGACTTCAAGAAAATATGGTATATTGTTGACAGATTAGTTCAAATGCTCAGTTACAGATTCCAATACCAAAAAAAAAAAAAAAAAAAGAATGAAGAGCCAAGTGGGTATTTTACTTGGATAAAAACCTGGCAATCTGGAGACTGGAAGTTTCTGAGTTTGATGGACAAGTGTATAGAGAATGATATAGTTGTGCGGCTAGAGGTGTAGTGAGATAATAAGATATTAGAGTTTAAGACTTCCGCAATGCACTGGTTATGGACGTTAACAAGATAAAAGATACAGTCACAAGTAATGGTGGAAGGGGTAGGTGGCTAAAGACTGGAAATTTAGGCTGGGAAAGGTGGCTTACACCTGTAATCTCAGTGCTTTGGAAAGCTGAGGCCAGGACCAACACAGCAAGACCCTGTCATGACAAAAAAAAAAAAAAAAAAAAAAAAAAGGCTACGTTGGCATGGTAGGGTATGCCTGTACTCATAGCTACTTGCTGAGGGAGGAGGAGGATTGCTTGAGCCCAGGAGCTCAAGGTTGCAGTAAGCTATGATGGAGCCTTTGCACTCCAGCCTGGGTGACAGAGTGAGATCCTGTCACACAAAATGAAAGAAAACAAAATTTTTAAAAAATCTGGAAATATATCAACTTAAAAATTTTAAAAGGAGGGCTTTATTTCTTAGGAAGGGGATTGCAACTTTTAGGCAGGAAACACAGCCTCTGGCTAAATATAGAAAGCAAGCACTTCAAGGAAGGGAGGGGTAATAGGAATTTAAGCTGAATGGTTTGGCCTAGTATACATATTCAACAGGATATAGGAAGAGCTGTGAATATTTATGAAAAGGGGGTAATGTGCCTGAATGGTAAGCAAACTACATGTTACATGCATTGTATGTTCAACTTGGGGTGGAGAATTAACATTCAAATGTATTAAAGTTAGTAGTACAGTTAGTAGGCCCTGTGTGTCAAAAGATATTTTCAGGACAAAAAGGCACTCAAGCGTACAGCATCTGTAAACTGGCCATAACCAGTCTGTATTTGGTGGAAGTTACTGTGATTTCAAGAGACTGATTTGTCTCTTGTCCAATTGAAGCTATAGTTATGACTTTTGGAACAGGGGCCTCAGTTTGTCAGTAACTGCTGGTTGGCAAATGCAGCTGTTTCAAGATTGATTATCTCAAGTCCAGTGTTGCTTAACACAGAAAAGGGGGAAAATATCTTGTGGTGATTAGAACATAGTTCATTCCTTCAGTGCAAAGGGTATGACTTATCCTTTGCCTGATATAGGCTTGGTCCAGTCTGTCAGTCTTTTCTGCATTTTAACATTAATGATGGTCAGTTGTTGTGTCTAAACCACTAAAGGGAGGGAGTTGTAACTAGGAGTGTCTTTTCTTCTGTCCCATCATCACCAGAAATTCAGTTTTTAAAGTTTCTCTGGGGTTCACTTGGCCAAGAGGGGGTCCATTCAGTCGGCTGCAGGGAGTTTAGAATTTTACTTTTGGTTTACAATTAAAAAGACTTAGGATTTGGAATTTAGGCTTATGATTCTGTTTGGAAAGTGCTATTTACAAGAGATGGCCATAAGCCACCTACTATAATTCTGCTCAATGAGATTGCCCAACTCCAGTCATATGATGGTACCTTTCTAAGAATAACATGGTCTCTTTTTAAAAAATCCTTATAAGGAATAGGGAAGACAAAGAGTCTGATTCTTAAACATGAGATAAAACTGGCTTATATTCATGTACCCAGTCTGCGGGGATGAGCAAGAGAAGTACAACCACATAAATAGCCAATTACTCAAGTTGGTCAGTTCTAAGAATAAAATATGATGAGGTTTAAAGTGTGTGAGCTATCAACAATGATAATCCCATCTTAACAACTTGAATAGATGCTTCACTTGGAGGTAAAAAATCAATATGACATACAACCATCTAACTGTCTGTAGAAATAAGCATTTCACATGCACGTTGATTTAAACCACAGCTCTTCAGCTTAATAGCTGTTTGACCCTTGGCAAATTAATTAACCCTAGGAATCATAAGTTCCTGTTTGAATGAAAATAATACCTATCTCAAAGTTATTATCAGAATTAGAAGTAGTACATGCTCATAGCATACACCATGCCTAACACACATTACTAATTCAAAATATTTGTTTGAATTGGAAATAATAGTAGAAATTACATTAGTATATTTCTGAAAATATAGTACATATAAACGATATATTCATTATTTTGATTGCTAGAATAAGACTTATCAATTTATCAAATTATATCCACACATTTTGGAAGCATAGGCATCTCCCTCAAACCATTGTGTGTCCAGTCTTCAAACATAATGAAATAGTTTTCTGAAATTATATTAACATGGTCATAAAATGGCTAAGTAGTGACTATTTCTCTATGTCTTCAAACATAATGGAATAATTTTCTGAAATTATCCTAACATGGTGATAAGACAACTGAGTGGTGACAACAAAATCAGGAAACATTGATAAACCTCCTTACACAGTGGGGCAATTTGGAATGGGTTCTCTAGTGTAAACAAGTGGTGTATCTCAAAATATTTTTTCCCCAGTTTACTGCCTCTGGGCCCTTCTGGGTCACAAACAAAGCCTGTTACCCATATTGGGATAGGGCTTAGTAGTCTGGCTGTAGGACTCAGATCTGTTCCATTTTTCTTTCAAGATTCTCTTTCCAGGACCTCAGTCCCATTCTTTTTTGGATCTCAATCATAAAAGAATGTATTACATTCTTTAAGGCTTTTCTCTCAGACAAATGAGTTGGATTGCCTAATACAAATGGTTCTCCCCTGGAAACTCATAAATACTTATTTTTCTTCTTTGGTTATGGATCTGCCAAACCATAAACATTACAAACACAAATCCCTATTTAGTTTCCTAGAAAAGAGAGGAATGGTACTTCCCTCTTTATTTATTTTTTTTCTGATGTGTCTTCACATTTTAAGAATGAACAAAGGGATTTACTTAGAATGTCTTGCTGAAGAAGAAAAGCAACCACAGAGTCAAGTCTTCAATGGGAGACAATCAATATCTGTGGCAGCACTGTTTGGTTTAAAAGTTCCAAAACCCTGAGTAAGGTTTCTTACTCAAGCAGAGCATTTTGTTCCAACACCAATGAAGGATAAATACAGCACAGGCAGATTACATTGCTCTTTTAAAGGTGTTTATTTGTTTCTCCCTGCTTTTCTCTATCTTAAAATTTACCAGAGAACAAAAAGATATAGGAAGTGGGAGAGCACTTTGGAAAAGCTGCTATAGTTTTGATAAGCTGAGTGAGGAAAAGCAAAAGGTTCCAACAGAGAGACGGTCTGTCTGTTCAGTTTTGTGGAGTGGTGGGCTTTGAGTAGTTGGCTTTGAGTAGACGGTGTGGCTACTTTTTATGGAGTTTGGAGGTGGAAATGATTCTCAAAACTGTTTCATCTTTGGGTTCCATGCTCCAAGTCCAACCCAATTATTTGAGCAGATAGGTTGCAGAAGGCCAAGCAGTGCAGCAAGTGTTTATTCCAATTAAGGGAGAAAGCTAAAAAGCAAAACTTAATTAAACAATCATGTCAAACCATTTAAAATGGAGATTTTTAAGCAGAGGTCAATGTAAAGACCTTAAGAAGTCCGTGGACTTTTTATTAATAATAAGTAGAATTGTATGTTTGTACAAAATTTTCAGTTTTCTAGTAGAAGGTTCACAAAGTCCTCATGAATCAAAACTTTAAAAATGACTGCTGAAGGAGGTAGGGCAGCAGTGTAAGATTAGTTGGAAAGACCATGAGCAGGAGGTACCTAGAATCACGGAAAGCCAAGCAAAAGCAGTGGATTGCCAGGGACAACTGGCAAAGGCTCTGAAGAAGCAGCATATTCTGGGTTTGGTATATGACAGGGATGGCTTGACTTGTGTCTGAGTTTTTTAAAAACTGTGAAAGGTGTACTGAAAGGAAGAAGAGAAAGAAGCTGGATGGTTATATAATGTGTTTAAATATCCTAAGGTATAAGATGAAGCAGGATAAATAAAAGACACAAATGGAGCACTTAAATATTATGCAAATAATAGTCCTTCAAATCTTTTTGAAGATTATTTAAAAAATAAATCACAGTACATTTTCTACCACATCTTCATATAGAAATAAACCTCTACGTAATAGAAAACACAAAAGCCCCATAGTTTCAAACTTAACCCAAAATAGCTTATACTGTGGAATCCCAATATATTCAGTAAATTTATTTTTATAACAAATATCTAAAATGGGTGATCATGATTCAGAATTTTTTTTTACAGTATAATCTGATCCTTGGAGTTCCTAGCCCTTGTAGACCAATAAATGAACCAGGATAAAGCTTTTTGAGAAATAGTCCATAATGATTGACCAACAGTATTTCTAGTATTTCCAAGTAACCTCCATGTAAAAATTTATTTATTGTTTTATGTTTCTATTATATTTATAAGTTTTTAAGACTGTGAATGAGGAAACTCAAAACGTAAGCATGGGCTTAGAAGGCTTGGGAACAGGGATTAAGTTTACTTAAAAATGTATATACAGAAAACATGTGGCATTTTTAATTAAACATTTTTAATCCATAGTGGTTAAAAAAATTCCACCCTCAAAATCTTCAAATACTCTTATTTTTATATGATCTTAATTTAGCTTAAATAGTATAAATAAACTATCTTTTACGGTATTTATGGCTGTTAATAACTTATACTTGGTTGCTTTATTGTTTGATTATGTGTATATTTTGTAAGTAAAATGATAAAAGAAATAATTCTAACATTCAATTTTACTCTTTTCCTCAAAAAACTCTAATTTTTTGTGGAAAACTCTGAAATGTTTTTCAATTAGTACTCATTTCTCTTCTTTGCACTAAAGTCTTCACATCTGAAAACAAAATGTCATTATTAGTGAATGGCTGGCAAATGGCTTGAGCTGTCTAATACACAATCAGCCAGTGCTGGCTTGATGGTTTTATTCTACAGAAAAATATTTGTAAAAGGTTTGCAATGATCCTCCATTTCAGATCATTTTCTCCATGTGAAATGCAGAGTTCTTTCAGATATAGAAACTGCATTTGTAACTATGTCTGTAAGTGTGATGTGTTTAAGAAAACCAGTAGTAACAGGAAATCGGAGAGCTAATTCTAAATCATTTATTAAAAATCTGTCAATCAAAAAAGGTAATTTTCTACCAGTGTGGATTTCTAATTTTCCACAAGTGGAAAGTCTTACTTATAACAAGGAGTGTTATAAGTAAGAATGTTTAAACAAATATTCTGAAAAGACACATGAATTATTAAACTCATTCTTTAAAAGAACAATGAGTAAGATATGCTAATATGCTTATAAATTGCCATAGTTTCTCTAGTGCTATTCATAAGTAATAACATAGGCCAGGGGTCATTCATTGTACATCTACAAAACTGGTACCATAAAAAGTGATTTGTCTCTAAATTTTCTCTGACTTTCAAAATAAAAATAATGAGAGAATAAAGAATTCTAGAATTTAAGAGGCTATAAATAATATATTGTAAGGATAGATGACAGAAAATCATGAAGAAAGAGAAACCTGACAGGAAAAGAGTCCAAAGGAATTACGAGGCCTCCACTCATTCAGACGAAAGGACCAAAGCTAGTCTAATATTATTTATCCAGAGCTCTTTTAACAGTGCCACAGGTCAAGTTACTGTTTTTAAAATTTAAGGATTGCCTCTAAAATGTGCAATACTGGCTTCTTTAACAGATCAATTCTGAAATTGTATGGCTTAATTAATACAAAGAAATTTTTTTTTTTTTTTTTTTTGAGACGAATTCTCGCTCTGTGGCCCAGGCTGGAGTGCAGTGGCCGGATCCGGCTCACTGCAAACTCCGCCTCCGGGTTCACGCCATTTTCCTGCTGCTGCCTCCGGGGTAGCTGGGACTACCGGCGCCCGCCACAGCCCGGGCTAATTTTTTGTGTTTTTCGTAGAGACGGGGTTTCACCGTGTTAGCCAGCATGGTCTCCATCTCCTGACCTCATGACCCACCCACCTCGGTCTTTTAAAGTGCTGGGATTACAGGCGTGAGCCACCGCGCCCGGCCAATACAAGGTAATTTTTATTCTCACTCACACACAGTCCAAGGCTTCTGGAGGTAGGTGTGGAAAGGGCCTCTACTCCACATGGTTGTTTAGGGATCCAGGCTGGTGGAGGCTCTGCTAACTAAGCCTTACTTCCCCAGTCACTCTGTACATTGAGATAAGAATGAGAGAGGGTCATGTGAGCTAAGACTAAAGGGAGCCTTTATCACTGGCGCCCATTATAAATGGCCCAAACTCTATCACATAGTCACGCCTAACTACAAGAGAGAAGGTAATCTCTCCAAGTGCTTAGAAAAAAGAGAACTTAATTTGGTAAATAACAACTCTGTGTCTGCTACACATATGTGTAAGGAGAATTTTTTAAAACGTTGTTAGGCCTTTTATATATAATAGTTCCTTACTTCCCAAACTTCAGTGAGCATACAAGTCATTTGGATATTTTGGTAAAATGCAGGTGATAATTCAGCAGGTCTGGTTCAGACTCTAATTTCTAATAGATTCCCAGGTAATACTGACGCTATCGTTCTACAAATTTCGGGAACTATCTGGATATCGTGAAAACAAATCCTAAACTAACAAACAAAATCACAGACTCTGTGAGATGAAGTTTAAGCCCTCCAGTCATCTTGCTGTTTTTCTTGGAATATATCTTTTCCTTCTTCGTGTCTTGATTCTGGTAAACAAAGTGAATATAACAATACATAGTTTCTTCAAAGCTCACAGCAATCTGGAGATTGATGAAATAATAGCTACAAAATTCTGTGACCTTGTTTGGGGAGAGGAATTAGAAATATGTTAGCTATTAGCTTGTTATTAGGTTGTAATTGGCTGGAAAAAAATAAAAGCCCGTGCAAAGAAGAGGAACCCTTTCCCCTGCATGGGACATTTTTGCTATTATTGTTTCCATTATTCCATTTTGACATTTTCACCAAAGCATACAACAATCCAGCTATACTATACATACAATCAGCTAGCAATATTATGACTCTCTTTTATCTTTATAATACATCTACTATAATATAGAAATTTAAGATTTTAAAATATGTGTATGCGCATGTGTGTGTGTGTGTACGTACATCTACCACTTGCTTCAGCAGACGCATACTTATTATATGATGAATAGGATTTAAGTTTTCACAAAACCCCAGGTGATCATAGACCCTACAAAATTCATGAGAATTGTCTCTGTTAGCCACATTTACTCCGTATCTTTCTCTACCTCGAAACAAATAAATATCTCTTTTCTTTTTTTCTCTGTAGCTGAAGCCATGAAGCCAAAGCTTCATGGATTGGTGGATTCTTTGATTTATTCATTCATTCATTTGTGCCTTTTTTTATTCCCATGACGGCCTGAAAATTGGATAATAAAATTAAAGGGGAAGAAAAGGACAAAATGGGTGTATTAGTTCATTCTCACATTGCTATAAAGATACTCCCTGAGACTGTGTAATTTTTAAAGAAAAGAGGTTTAATTGGCTGGCAGTTCTGCATGGCTGGGGAGGCCTCAGGAAACTTATAATCATAGCAGAAGGTGAAGGAGAAGCAAGCACCTTTTTCACAAGGTGGCAGGAGAAAGAGAGCAGGAAGGAAGCCACACACTTTTCAGCCATCAGATCTTGGCCACACACTTTTCAACCATCAGTTCACACCAGTAATCCCAGCACTTTGGGAGCCCGAGGTGGGCAGATCACTTGAGGTCAGGAGTTCGAGACCAGCCTGGCCAAAATGGTGAAACCCCATCTTTACTAAAAATACAAAAAAGTTGCTGGGCATGGTGGCGGGTGCCTGTAATCCCAGCTACTCAGGAGGCTGAGGCAGGAGAATTGCTTGAACCTGGGAGGCAGAGGTTACAGTGAGCTGAGAGCACACCACTGTGCTCTAGCCTGGGCAACAAGAGTGAAACGCCATCTCAGAACAAACAAACAACCCATCAGATGTCATGAGAACTCACTACCACAAGAACAGCATGTGGGAAACCGCCCCCATAATCCAATCACCTCCCACCAAGTCCCTCCTTTGACAAGTAGAGGGACTTGGTGGGATTACAATTCAAGATGAGATTTGGGTGGGGACACAGAGCCAAACCATATCAATAGGAAACTGTATCCTTCTCTGAAACTCTGAAGTTTATAGACCACTTTCCCGTGAATCTGGAAGGCCATGTTGGAACACTTTCACAAAGACAAATTAAGAATTAGGATTTTTTTCTCCTAAGGGTAAAAAACAGAGTAAAATATGGATAAAAGTCAAGGGCCTAGTGTGTATTCTTATCCTTTCTCTTTGTTAGTCTTTTCCAACGAGTTAAAAAAGAGTGCCAAGTAGAATAAATGTCAAATGTGAAATTTTGAATAATAATAAAATCAAACATCAGGTATGTTTTGTCCTAAAATCTTATGAAATAGTTATTATAAAGTATAAATAATGTCAGCATATATCATTCATTTAAAACGATTATTTTTGTATTTTGAATGAATAGCTGGTTTAGTTGCTAGCATTATCTGAATTATTCAGGCAAGTAGACAATTTCATCTGAATATATACATAATTGCCTCAGTCACTTGGGAGCTAGATTTATGACCACAGTTTATTGGTATAATAACATTCATAATACAGTATACCATAGTTAATTTAATTTTAGCTATAACACATTTCTGAAAAGTGGACTAGATCTGATTATATTGTTCCAATTTCACTGATGAGAAAGGAAGATTATTTAGTCGAACTAACGAAATATCAATTGTAGTACTGTCAAAAGAAGAGAGAGAATTAGCTTGGTTTCCTGATTCCAACTTCAAAATTACTTTAAAATTAGATTGATTAAATCAAATTAGAATTTAATCTCCAATTCTCTTTTGTTGATTAGGTGAGTGTTCTTTAATTGTATAAAGTAATATAGTTTAAAGATTTTAAAATAATCAGTGTACAGGAAGGTAATTTGTAAAAAGTGAAAGTTAAAATTTCTCCTGTCCAATCTTTCCCAACAACCAAAATTTTATTCCAATTTCCAGAGGTATGTGTTAATAACATTTTTATGCATATACCCCCAGGAATTTTCTGTGCATATATAGGCATATATATTTGGGTAAATATATATGGCTTCAATTTGCTTTCTAACAATGAAACCACTGTTGACATAATATAAATTGTATAGGTTATATAGTTTAATAGCCTTGTTAATAATTAAAGTCCTGCTGGATTTTTTAAGTTGAATAAGACTATATATTTGGATTGTTTCAAATGCATTTAATTTTAGAGTATTTCTTAATATGAGAAAGCTACCCTGTTCCAGTTATTCTTGCATCATACACACAAACATACATACACATATTCCCTTGTCTATGTGAGAACAACTCTCATTTCGGCTTTCTAAAATCATAAAAACCATTGAGATAGGTGAATTCCCTTAATCACACTTCTCTCATTATGCCTTGCTGCTGAAAGGTAGCAGATGCTGGACTCATTGTCCAAATTGCACCAGTAGCTGAATGTAATGCTGTTTAGAGTGCAGTCACAGTGAATTCAAATCCTATCCAAATACATCCTAAAAATGTTGGTTTGACCCCTAATTAGTTGGTGCATGTCCATGAGCCACCCAGTGAGGCTGTAGAGGTTGCAGAGTTGCATTATTCTTTCTTAGTGAGCCTTTTCCCTACCTTCTTAGCAGACAGATGAGTCTCTTATCAGAAGGAGCAGATGGCAGCGTGAGTCTGTTTAAAATTGCAGACATGTGCTCGGAGAACAGTTCCTAGAATTTTGTTGTTGTTGTTGTTAGAGTGTATTACATAGGAGGACAATTGGTGTTAGAAGCCTGGGGAAAAACTTCTGAATTTTGGCTTGGAAACATTTCTTAGGTTTTGCTTTAATAGTTCTGCAATGTCGGAATTGAAAATGAGACAGCTTATTGACCCTTGGTATTCTGATATATGGAACACTGATAACCATTTAAAATTTAAGAATTCCTGAACTTTAAACCAGTAAATTGTGCCAAAATAACTTATTAATTCTGGCTTTTAACAGTTTACAAGTCCTTTCACATTCAGGATTTTATTTAATTCTCAAGACAGATCAATTTTTTAAGGTCCTGTTTTACAGACAAGGAAACTGAAAATCAAAGTGGTAATGTGGCTTATTCTAGGACACATGGGTAATAAACAGAAACTCCACAAATTAAAGGTACTGGTCAAGATGCATTTAATAAGTAAAGTTAAAAGTGTAGGTAGGTAATTACCACCTGTCAATCTTTGTGGTGGGTGCTTTATATCCATAATATCTTATTAGTCACAAAATTGCTACAAGGAAGGAATTGTTACCTCCGCTGCATTAATGAGGTTACCATACATCACTTGTCCAAAGCTGCCTTTCTAGCAAGGGGTAGATGTTTTAAGCCTAGATCCATTCAATTCTAACTTTCATATTCTTTCCATGATAAATATTAAAATGATACGTGAGAGTGGACTTCAGACTTCCCTAGTGAGAATGTGATACCTGCCAAGACTGATGGGACTAATGGTTTGGTCTTGTACCTCTTTTCAAAGAATAGTAGTTTAATTATAATGAATAGTGTTAGTATCTGACAGTAAAATAGGCTTTGATTGTGGCCAAAGTGTGAACTGACACGTGTACTTCTTTTTTTGATATCTTAAACAACTATTGTGTAACTACCTTTTGTCAGTTAATATTTATGGTATACTTTCAATGTGCACAATGCTGAATCTAAGAGCTCCAAGAAACTAAATACCTAGTGCCTTATCCTGAAGTAATATGCTAAAATACAGTCTCACTGCAAATTGGGATAATTGTACACACCTCAGAGGGGTTGTGGTAGGTGATATAATGACCCTCAAAGATATCCATGTCCTATTCTCCCAGAATCTGTATGTTAGGTTACATGGCAAAGATGAATTAAAAGGTAGCAAATTGAATTACGTTTGCTAATCAGCTGACCTTAAAATGAGGGGAGTAGCCTCGATTTTACAGTTGGACCCAGTGTAGTCACAAAGGTCCTAGAGCAAAATGAACTTACAAAGAAAGATTTGTTTTCATAATGATTCATAAGAAGGCAGCATGAGAGAGTCAGAAGGAAATGAACTGCAGAAAAATGGTCCAAGAAATGCAAAGTTGCAAGTTTTGATGATGGAAGAAGGGGACCACAAGCCAGGAATTGTGGGTAACTTCTAGAAATTGGCAAGCACAGGAAAACAGAGTCGCCCTTAGAGCTTCCAGAAGGAATGTAGCCCTGAGAACATTTTGATTTTACTTCAGTGATATCCACGTCAGACTTCTATCCTACAGAACTGTAGTCAAAAAAAAAAAAAAAAAAGCAGTTGATTTAATAATGTTCTAGTAGCCAAAGAAAATAAAGCATAGTTAAAATACTAATTGTTACTTATTCATTCTCTTTTATATGCCAAGTTATCTATCAGTTATCTTACTTAATTTCCCCAACATTTCCGTATTAGTTTCCTAATGCTCCTAATAAAAGTTACCATACAATTTTTGACAAATAACATAAATTCATCGACGATTGCACCTTTTTTGTTTCTTATAAAGTAGCACAAAATTATATATAATTCATGTAGAGTGTTTGTATGCACATGTGTTTTGTATAAAGAAACTCATGTACAGTCAGTAGGTTTAAAATCATATCTATCAATCTATTACTTTATTGTTTTATTTAGCTATAGAGTGAGAAAAGCTAGTTAATTTTTTAAATGTTAAGGGGAAAAAAGACAAAACAAGACAGAAAAAAATAAATTTAAAGCAAAGTTACCATATATATATATATATATATATTATATATATATACACAGAGAGAAATAATTGATTTTTAATTTAAACATTTAGAAACATCAGAATTTATTTGTAATTACTATTTGTTCTTATTTTAAATTAAACAAAAGTTTAGCATAATATATATACAGAGAAATATTTGATTTTTTATTTAACATTTTAAGAAAACGCCATCAAGTAATTAGTTTTTTGGGCATTACTATTTGTTCTATTTTAGTTAGTCAATTAGTTATTAATATTTTATTAGTTTTTAATGAAATGGATTGCTAATTGAAGAAAGTTTGCTATGAGTGAATTAAAAAATAGAGGCTTAAATAGAGATGATGTGGAAGTTAAATAAAAGTGGTTAGCAGATAGATATCACAAGATCTGTCTTTTATGCTCTTTTTTTGTTCAGGAATGAGAAACCAAAAGAAAAAATTATTGTACACTTACTATGTGCCAGCATGAATTTATGAATTTAGGTCTTGTGGATAAAACAGTAAACAATGGAGACAAAAATTGCCATCCTGCTTGTGGTGAAGACAGACAATTAATCAGACAAGTAAAGCAAATGTTTATTTGTCTTAAGGCAACATGGAATTCAATGCATTTAAAATTCTGATGGTTAATTTTGTAGAATTGAAAAGCTTGATGTTTAGTCAAGTCTAGAGTGAAATAATGGCTTACTTCTCTGAACTTACATTGAAATGAAGCATTTCACTTAAGGGAAACCTCTTCCCATAAAAGGTATGATTTGTTTTTAGGTTCTACATTACAAAAATTTAAGTAGAGTTTGAAATTTCATATAGATATTTTAAGGGACTTTGGGACAGAGTATAATAATCATAATTTAAAATTCGATGATTATTCAGGTCCATATTTATTACAAAGATTATCTCTCAGACTATTTAACACTGAGACAGAGGCTGATTAGCTTTACACAAATGGCAACAGACTGTTACGATTTTATAACTCATATACTTAATCAAAACTCTTTCTTCTCTCTCTTTCTTGATTATTTTATGGCACCTAATCAGTATACCTGGTTTTCACAGTTCCTTTGCGCTATTGTTTAGTGACTCCATTTCTAATCTTGAATTTTAGATAACCACATTTGGTAATTTTGGGTTTAAAATACAGAGTGTAGGCCTTAAGTAAAAGCTTTCCAAAAAGTACTCTCCAGATGTAAAGGCATTAGTCCATGCATTTTAGGTCATAGATATTTGCATTATCAGAGAATTTCATGTTTTACTTCTATGATCCTGGTTTATATTTTTATTGCTGAGGTTGCCTACAAGTGAGGTAGGTATGCATGGATAAATTCTGGTTGACTCCTGATGTAGTTTGGCTCTGTGTCCCCACCCAAATCTCATCTTGTAGCTCCCATGATTCCCACATGTTGTGAGAGGGACCCTGTGGGAGATAATTGAATCAAGGGAGCGCATCTTTCCCATGCTGTTCTTGTAATAGTGAATACATCGCAGGAGATCTGATGGTTTTAAAAATGGGAGTTTCCCTGCATAAGCTCTCTCTCTTGGCTGTCACCATCCATGTACAATGTGAGTTGCTCCTCCTTGCCTTCCACCATGATTGTCAGGCCTCCCCAGCCATGTGGAACTCTTAAGTCCATTAAACCTCTTTTTCTTCCTTGGATATGTCTTTATCAGCAGCATGAAAACAGATTAATACAACTCCTCAGACACAACTCTACTAAAGCATCATTTGCAGTCAGAATACTTGCATAAGTTTTGTTCATTTTAATTAGATATTGTGCAGGTTGTGAATTCTGTACTTCTAGATCCAGAATTTGAAATACAACCTTGTTA
Source organism: Rhinopithecus bieti (assembly GCF_001698545.2). NCBI lineage: Eukaryota > Metazoa > Chordata > Mammalia > Primates > Cercopithecidae > Rhinopithecus > Rhinopithecus bieti. Next base: position 1,480,787 of record NW_016819032.1, read on the forward strand.
AACAAATTTCTTAACCCAGTTTCCTGAACCACCGAAATCTTTTTCCTCAATTTGTGTGGCTGAAGGGTTTTCAAGTTAGGATCCATTCTACATCTGATGAATGAATAAACTTTATTTTATCCAAATATATCCAGGTGGGAACATCCAAGGGGCCAGCTTTAACTAATTCTTACTTTTGCTCTTTGTGAAGTCTTCAAGTGAAGTGCCCACCATAATTTTCACTCCTTGGAAGATGAGATCTTCCTTTACAAAATTCTAGAATTCTACTCTGGACAAATATGACATACAATGAAAAAATAGATTAAGAACAGCAAATAATCATAAAGGAAGCACCATGGTTTTAAGAAAATGACAAAAAAATGAAAATAAGATGTCTTAGATTGTAGTGAATATTGTTTTAGCTTATAACCATAGAATACCATAACGAAAGATATTTTTATCTGCCGCTGTTATCGAAGTAACCAAATGCATTGTATGCTTATACATTTGGCCAGGCAAATTAAGTGAATTTCCTAAAGTGACATCTTCAGAAAGGAAAAGAACTAGGGTGTGAACTTGGGACTTTGGCTCCTAGTCGAGACTTTGTTTATACCATACTGTAGTATCTTGCTCCATTGCTGAGCAATTTTCATACTAAGAATAGATGCAATGTTTTTAAATCTCTTTGAATTCTCATGTCAATTACATAATGGTAGCTATGTTTAATTTAATTTAAGAGTTCAGGAAGCTAAAGTGAAGTGAAGTTCCCCAAAGGCCACATCTCAGCTAGGTTTTTATTATTTCAAAATCTTTATATAATGCTGAAAATAACAACCACTCTATTTATGTTATGTAAGTACCTGAGGATCGAATATGTAAAAAAAAGTATTTTGAAAGATGTAAATTCCACTGTTATATTTTATTATTTTACCTCTTTTAAGAAAAAGACCTAACAATAGACAGGAAAAAAAAAAATTTATCTGAGCCTGAACCAATCTTGCTAAATTTCACTTACTTTGCATAAGAACATTACCCATTCTCACCCAGACACCTGACTAAATTATGTTCCTGATTAAGACAGAGACTTGCTTTTGGCAAAGCAAGCAATCTGACATATTCAGGACTCAATTAATTTAATTGCTGGATTAATGCAGTATACTTTTGCTCTCTAGCCATCCACAACTTTTCTGATTATAGATAGTTTCTGTTTCAGATGACTGGTTTTTGGAAGCTAAAGGAACTGGATAGCTAAGAATACCATTTAATCTGACCTTTATTTCTATTTTTTAATTGTTGTTTATCTGGAAATACGGATTAATGCCTCATTGTAGAAGGCATAATAATCTTAAATTTATTATTTATGATAGGAAATCAAAATGCTTTGAATATTATTTCACTAGTAAGTGTGAACCTCCTTCCCTCTAGACTTTCTCTCCTTTATTTCTCTCCAAAGTGACTTTTATCAAGCATTGGGTACTACCTCTGATTCTATCTGCATTTCATACATTTCTGTGGCAAGGCTGAAAAAAATGTATGTATATACTTAACTTAGCTTTTTCCTCCTTTTTTCTGGGAATAATTACCTGCAGAAAAGGTACCTTGTGCTGCTACTCACTGTGTGGGAGGCTCAGTGGAGCAAGACCTGTTTCTGTGGAGACACCTACAGATTCCCAAATATACAATATTCCATTGAGTAAATCTGTGTAATTTGAGAAAATACATTAGCAAGCCATCTGACCAAATAGTCAAAGCTGTGTCTCCAATGAGAGTTAATTGTAATAGCGATGGCATTAGGATCTCCAATGTTTCACTGTTGATATGCATCTTCTCTTGATCTCTCTGTCTCGATCTCTCTCACAATTCTGAACCTGGAAAGGCAAGTATTAACTTCCTACAAGGGTCCTATCCAAAAATCGCTAACAGCTAGTCCAGTACCTGTAAGTTGGATAAGAGCTATCACTTACCAACACATAGTCCTTGGCACTTAAGGACAATGAAAGTACTAAATGTTAAAGTTTGGGGATCTGGTTAAGGAAATACTGAGAGGGGATTTACAACATTTTTCTGTATACTTATCTATAAGAAAGCAAAAAATACTGAACATAAATAAGCAAGAATGGTGAAAACTAAAAAAAAGCAAATCTAAGAAAGGAAGAAGAAAATAATAAAGTAAGAACCCAGCTAGGGGAAGAGGGAGGATATGCCTAAACATCAGGTTGATTCCCTAAATTGAAAGCACACACTTGTAACAGATTGTAATCTATTTATTTACTTAAATGTAGAAAACTTCATCTCATAGGAGCATTAACATTTTATTTGAATAGATATGTTTAAGTAAAAGCAGACATTTTCCTAATCATGTAATGTTATATTTATAAATGGTATCCATCCACCCAACCATCTGTCCATTCATCCATGTGACTTTACTGCATTCATTTATTCATTTAATAACTATCTCTTTAGTATCCCTGTGTGCCAGATTTTACTAAGCTAGACACTAGGGCCACAAAGATGTACAAATTATAGTCCCTATCTTCAGGAAACACATGGTAAAATGAGTCCAAGTGGCTCAACCCTCATTTTAAATAACACATTTTAATTTTCCCCATTTCTCTTAAGAAAATCAAAACATATTTTACATATAAAAGTACACAAGTAAATTCTGAAGCCTCATCTTGGAATTGATGTGTCCGAGAATAATTTTTGTTGAGTCAGAGCATAAAATTTGTACATTAGGGAAATTTTGATTTCTTATTACTCTTAATAAAAAACAAGTTTATTTTTTCTAGATTTCATCCAGATTGCTATATTCATAAGAATATCTTACAACTCTTGTCTGCTTTGTTTCTAGTTTCTACCCCAATGAGTATAAATTGTTTTGTCTATTTGATTTTTATTATCTATATCTATATCTATATCTAGATTGTGTTTTGATAGGTTTGGCTGTGTCCTCACCAAAATCTCATGTTGAATTATAGTTTCCATCATCCCCATGTGTCATGGGAGGGACCCAGTGGGAGGTAATTGAATCATGAGTGCAGTTTCCTCATGCTATTCTTGTGATAGTGATTGGGTTCTCATGAGATTTGATGGTTTTATAAGGGGCTTTTCCCTTGCTTCACTTTCATTATTCTCTCTCCTGTGCCAGATGAAGAAGAATGTGTTTGTGTACCCTTCTGCCATGGTTGTAAGTTTCCTGAGGCCTCCCAAGACATGCAGAACTGTGAGTCAATTAAACCTCTTTCCTTTACACATTACCCAGTTTCTGGTATTTCTTCACAGCAGCATGAGAATGGACTAATACAGTAAATTGCTACCACAGAGAATGTGGTGCTGCTGTAAAGATACCCCAAAATGCAAAAGTAACTTTTGAACTGGGTAACAGGTGGAGGTTAGAACAGTTTGGAAGGCTCAGAAGAAGACAAAAAAATATGGGAAAGTTTGGAACTTCCTAGACACCTGTTGAATGGCTTTGACCAAAATGCTGATGGTAATATGGACAATGAAGTCTAGGCTGGCTTCCTGGATTCAGACTCCTTTCTAGGGGAATATACAAATAGATCTCCTGCGTTGCCAGGATTCCCAGGGCCAGAGATTGTAAAACTCCTGTGTCTCTGTATGATCCGGAGTGACTGCTCTGCTGAGACCCCATCCATCTTTGTGTATTCAACTCAAGGTCCTGATGTTGTGGGCTCATAAGTGTTCTCCTGATCCACGGGTTGCAAAGATCCAAGGGAGAAGCATGGTTTCCCAGGCGGGGCTGCACAATCCCTCACCACTTCCCTTGACTGGGGGTGAGGGTTCCTTTGGCCCAACACCACTCCTGGGTAGCCATCGCCCCACCATACTTTCTTTGTGGGTCGAGCCATCTGTCTAGTCAGTCTCACTGTGAGAACCTGGACATTTCAGTTGAAAGTGTTGAATTCACACATCATTTTCATTCTCCATGAGAGCCAAGGATCTCAGATGCTTCTACTCAGCCATCTTGGCCCCTCCATTGTTTTTTTACTTTTCAGTTACGTAATATAAGATGTTAAACATCATTTCATATACTTACTTTTCATTTGTTTATCTTCTTTCATGAGGTATCTGTTAAGGCCTTTTGCCAATTTTTTAAACAGGTTGTTTTCTCATTGTTGAGTTTAAAAATTATTTGTGTATTTTGGATAACAGTCCTTTATTAGATGTTTTTTGCAAAGATTTTTCTCCCAGCCTGTGGCTTATGTCTCATGCTTTTAATGGTATCTTTAACAGAACAGAAGTTTTTAATTTTAATGAAGTTCAGTTTAACAATCATTTCTTTCATGAATTGTGCCTTTTGTGTTGTATCTGAAAAGTCATGGCCATACTCAAGGTCATTTAGGTTATTGACTTTATTATCTTATAGGAGCTTTGTAGTTTTTCATTTTACACTTAAATCTGTGATCCATTTTGAGTTAAAATTTGTGAAGGGTGTAAGGTTTGTGTCTATATTTATTTACTTTTTTACATATAGATGTGAAGTTTTTCCAGCACCATTTGTTGAAAATACTTTTTTAACACTGTATTGCCTTTGCTTTTTTGTCCGATACTAGTTGACTATACTTACGTGGGTTTATTTCTGAGTTCTTTATTCTGTTCTACCAATCTGTCTATTATTTTTTCCAATACAGCACTGTCATGATTACTGTAACTTTATAGGAAGTCTTTAAATCAGATAGTCTTTCCTCTAACTTTGTCTTCCTTCAATATTGAGACTATTCTGGTCTTTCATCATGTGATATAAACTTGAAAATCAATGTGTTGATATCCACAAAATGCATTAGTTGATTTTTGAATGTTGAACTATCTTTGCATATCTGTGATACATCCAACTTGGTCATTTTGTATAATTCTGTTTATATATTGTTGAATTTGATTTATTAACATTTTGTTGAGGATTTTTGCATCTTTGTTTATGAAAGTGATTGTTCTCTAGCTATTTTGGTAATATCTTTGTCTAGTTTTGTTATTTGGGTAATAATGATGCTGGCTTAATAGAATGAGTTAGGAAGTGTTCTCCATGCTTATATATTCTGGAAAAGATTGTAGAGAATTGATATAATTTCTTCCTTAAACGTTCAGTAGAATTTACCAGGGTAAGTTGCCTGGGTCTGGGTCCGATGTTGTTTCAGAAGATTATTAATTATTGATTCTGTTTCTTTAATAGATACAAACCTATTAAGATCGTGTGTTTCTTTTTATATGAGTTTTGACAGTTGTGTGTTTCAATAAATCGGGCAATTTCTTCTTCATTATCAAACTTGTGGACACAGAATTTTTATAACATTTATTTTTTATCCTTTTAATGTTCATGAGATATGAACTGAAGGTCCCTCTTTAATTTCAGATATTAGTACTTTGTGTTGTCTTTTTTTCTTGGTCTGGCTAGAAGGCTATTAATTTTATTGATCTTTTCAAATAACCAGCTTTTGCTTTTGTTGATTTTTTTCTATTAGTTTTCTTGTTTTCAATTTTATGTATTTCTGTTCTAATAATTATTATTTCTTTTCTTCTGCTTACTTTGTGTCTAACTTGCTATTCTTTTTCTATTTTCCTAAGATATAAGCTTAGGTTATTAACTTTAAGTCTTTCCTCTTCTAATATATGCATTCAATGTTACATATTTTCCTCTAAGCACTTCTTAGAGGATTTTCATTTTCACGAATTTCAGAATATTTTAAAATCTCTCCTGTTTTTTGGCTTTCACCTATATTTTAATTAAAAATGTGTTGTTTAATCTCCATATATTTTTATAATTTTCAACTATCTTTCTGTTATTGATTTCTAATTTAATCTCATTGTGTGTGACAGCAGTCATACTATGAATTCTTTTCTTTTACATTTTTTAGTGTTTTATGGCCTAGAATATGTGATCTATCTTGATGAATGTTATATGTTAGCTGCGGAAGAATGTATAATCTGCTGATATTGGATGAAGTCTATAGATATCTATTATATCCAGTTGATTGATGATATTGTTGACTTCAATTATGTTCTTACTGATTATCTATGTGCTGGATCTGTCCATTGTTGATTAAAAAAAAAGGTGTTAAATTCTCCAACTGTAATAGTTAATTCATCTATTTCTCTTTACTGTTCTTCTGTCCTACTAATTTTTGTCTCATTTATTTTGATGCTGTGTTGTTAAGTGTATACACAGTGAGGATCTTTATGTCTTCTAGGAAGATTGACTTTTTTTGTCATTATATAACGCCCTGCTTTATTCTGGGTTCCTTTCCTTGCTCTACAGTCTGCTCTGTCTGAAATGTATACAGCTTTCCTGCTTTAATTTGATTAGTGTTGGTATGGCATATCTTTATTCATTTACATTTAATATATCTATATAGCATATATTAAATATTAATAGTATTAAGAAGAAATATTCTCATTCTGTTATCTTAATATTATATGAATGGTTAAATTTAACTTATTTTAAGTACATAGGAATAGTCTAATCTGAGCAGTATGTCCTTGAGGAAGTGTGTTTATTCTTTAATTTGGAAAGCTAAAGTCCTTAAACTGCTACGATTATTGATGTTTTTAACCATGTACAATGTTTGTAATGACCAGTAATTCTTATGTTTAATATCCAAGCCATAAAATACTATGTAAGAAACTGTGGGCCTTAGTAATGTTTTTATAATAATGTTGCCAATTACAACATTATTTTATCCAACTATAATAGAGGTGTATACTAATTAGGCTTCTGTACAGACTGGAATCAGAATCAACCAATTCTTCAAGTTGTAAACAGATCTCCCTCTGCCTCTTAACTGTAACTATTTGGCTACCATTGTTGCCTACAAAGAGTCATTATTGCAGAGTTTCAAAACCCAATCTACAATCAGACTGTTTGTGTTTGAATGCTGATTCACTGATTCCTAACTTTATGATTGGGAGTATACACTTAAGCTCAGTTTCTTTGTGAAATCAAGATCAGAATGCCACTTTAAAGGATTATTAGAAGGAATAAATGTATTAACATTTGTACTTGACTTACATATGGTAAAAGCAATTTATGTGCTAGGTACTTCTACAACTATGACTACCACAAATACATATATGTATATATATACACACACACATATATATATACACATTTAAAGTGAATTTCTTGTAGACAACATGCAGTTGGGTCTTGTTGTTTTGTGATCTACTCTGTGACTGTTTCTGTTTTTAATTGGTATATTTGATTACTAATACAGTTAGACAAAATTGTACATTTACCAACGTTCCATTTATCTCCATTCTTTGATTGTTATCTGTATCTCTTTATTGGTATTTATTTATTTATTTTTATTTTTATGTTTGGACACAGGATCTCACTCTGTCGTTTAGGCTGAAGTGCAATGGCACAAGTGCAGCTCACTGCACCCTCAAATTCTCAGGCTCAGGTGATCCTGCTACCTCAGCCTCCCAAGCAGCTGGGACTACAGGCATGCATGGCCGTGCCTGTCTAATTTTTGTATTTTTTGTACAGATGAGGTTTCTCCATATTGCTCAGGCTGGTCTCAAACTCATGGGCTCAAGCAATCTGACCACCTTGGTCTCCCAAAGTGCTGAGATTATGGGCATGAGCCACCACGCCCAACTAATTATTTATTTTTTAATGGTTGCCCTTGGTTTAAAAAATGAATCCTGAAACTGTCAAAATAATTAATTGTTACCAGCCATGTTGACCTCCTCAATATTGACTCTTTTCTCCTTCAATTCACAGAGACCTCTCTGTTGTTTGGGATGTCATGGTTGCTGTGTGGTTTGGGAATTACCTTTAGGCAAAAAGATGGGAAGACTTTAGACTCACCTTTTTTTCCCCATTATTTTCTGAGGCACATTTCTGTGCTATCTGAAAAAAAGTTATGTATGTGTGTGTGTGTGTGAGCATATTGTATGGTAGGAATTTAAGTGTGATACCAGTGACTCCTTTATAATCAGAAGTAGTTTTATTGAATGAATCTTTTATTTTAGATATTTATTTTTTAGTTTCAGAATACTATCTCACTCTTTTTCAGAATTTCTGTGTGTCTGTTGAAATGACCCATTTCTTCACCATTTCTATTTATCTTATTTTTTTGTAGATTATTTAAAATATTTATGATAGCCATTTTTGTCCCTCTGTCTTATTCTAATATCTTTTCACTGTCACTTTGTTCCTAGTAACTTCTTTTGTTTCTTGTTTTCTCTCATATTGTGGTTAATATGTTCTTACCTTTTTGGTTGTGTAGTAATTTTTTAAATTAATAGTAACCTTAAAATTTATACACTTGTCATTGGTGAAAATACATTACAGATACTCTGAATTGTTTTCTTCCTGTGAAGCTGAGGCTGTTAAATTCCTTCAGATTGGCCTGTTTCCTTAGAAACTTGTTGCAGGCTTTTCAGGACAGATTTATTTAGTTCTGCCCTTTATCTTGAAGCATAGCTGCTTTTCCTAGGATACTGTCTTTCTGATAAGGTATGACACTTCGGGGATTTCTCCTACTACTTAAGTCTTCAATTACAATCTTTGTTTCCCAGAACCAGGAAAGCAGCTCTTGCAGCCTTCTGGCTATTGCTTTCCACTTAGATCCTAGGAAACTCGCTCTGGCATTGCAATTGAGGAGTCAATCAAGGATTGAAATGAAGCTTTATGCACATTTTGAGTCTCCATTCTTTTCAGGATTACCCCCTTTTTAATTTCCATTCAGTCTTGCATCCTCACATTTCAATCTCTGACTCTTCCTTGAAGTGAAATTGTTGTTTTCTGCTTGAGCTCTCTCTCTTGTTCACACAGAGAACTGGAGGGTTTTCTTTGGTAAAAAGCCGGTCTTACCAAGTATCCTTCTCCTTTCTCAAGGGTCATATCCCTTTCATGTTCTACCTGCTTTGGTTACTCTCCAGGGCCTTGAACATTTGCTTTTTAAGATACCCTGTCAGAGTTAATATTCATAATAATTAGGAGGATTAGTCCAATACAACTTAACTCCATTCTAACCAGAAGTGAAACATAGGGCTTCTCCACACTACTTGCCTCTTACCCTAATAACATAGGAAACTTAATATGCTATGTCTCTCTTCAATTCCTTACCCCTTCTTGACTCTAATGCCATGTTAATATATTATGGAGCATCAGTTTCTGGTTCTCATAAATACAGTAGTTACCCTATATCCACGGGGGATACATTCCAAGACCCTCAGTGGATGCCTGAAACCACAGATAGTACCAAACCCTATACATACATTGTCTTAATTTCTTTATTCTTCTTCAAAATTTCACAGGTAAATTTGTTCTTACCGTAAGTCTTAGCAACCTCAGCACACAATTCTTTTTCTTTCTGGATTAAGTCAAGAACTTTCACTTTTTCACTTAAAGGAAGTACTTTATGGCTTCTCTTCTGCATATTCAAATTGCCAGCATCACTTCTCATTCACCTGGGGGCTGGATAAGTAAAATAAGTGTTCTTTGAACAGCAGCACTGCCATACTGCAACAGCTGTAGATCTGATAACCAAAATGGCTGCTAAGTGATTAACTGGCAGGTAGTGTATACAGCATAGATTTCAGTGTGGATTCTCTGGACAGAGGAATGATTTATGCCCCAGGTAGGATGGGGCAGATGGTGTGAGATTTATTATGCTCCTCAGAATGGCTTGCTATTTAAATTTTATGAATTGTTTATTTCTGGAATTTTCCATTTAATATTTTTGGACCGTAGTTGACTGCAGGTAACTGAAACTGGGGAAAGTGAAAAAGTGGATAAGAAGGGACTACTGGATGCTTTATTATTATTATTTATTTAAATTAAAATACATTCTACTAAATTATTTACATAACCAAATTATTTGCCAGATCACATTGTTTTTTCTGGTATTCCTTTTCCTTCTTTCTTGACTATATTTTTCAGGAGTTCTTTAAGGAGATCTTCCATGGCCTGCAAATATCTTTACCCTCAAATTTAAATAATATTTTCAATGAATATGAACTTCTAGGATAAAAGTTGTTTTCTTTTGTTTTGGGTGTATTATTACTCCGTTGTATTCATGAATCTAATGATATGGTTGAAAATTCTGATGATAATCTGATTTTTGTTTTTTGATTATTTGTTTCTTCTCTGTCTTTAATGGTTGAGAATTTCAACTTTTTAAAATTCTTATTGATAATATTTTTCAATCGAACTCTTATATATTTATTTTCTTTAATCTTTATAAAACAGACTCATTATATCTTCCAATATTCCTTATCTCATGTCTCCTATCATTTTTCTCTTTCTTTCACATATTTTCACTTCTTTTTTAGTTATTCTTCATATGTATATTTTATGTTCTTTCTTTATTAAAGACTTCTGCAATCTTTTTATCACTATATAATTATTCTTCTATATCACAAATTGCTTCTTCAGCAATATTCTTCCTAATGTTTAACTATCTATTGAATATTTTATTTAACTATATTTTAATCTATATCTAATATTTTTATAGCTGCTTGTTCTTCCTTCAGGTTTCTATTATGTTATTTATATTTTCGAACATATTTATATCCATATCTTTAAAGTCTTGCTTTGACCACTCCATTGATTCTTCTTCTTTCCTCTGCTCTTATTAAAGAAATCCTACCAGGTTAGAAAATTCAGATTTGCTTCAAGAGGTGATTTTGTTTACTGTCTTTCTTTTATAGGGCTGCTGGTTCTCAGATGTCTTGAGATTTTTCCTTATAAATTCATTGTTTATTTGCTCAAGAGCATATACCATATTGCCTACTAATTACCTATCAAGGAGATAATAAAAGCATAGACTCTAGGCTGTAAAAACTGCAGCTGAGTTGGGTGTAGGGGTCAAAACAACAGGGTGGAGAGTCTCTAAAGTTTCATCTGCTCTCCTGAACTACAAATCTCCCCAACTTCAGCTTCAGGCCAGCACTCAAACAGTTAAGTGTTGGCTGAAATTTTTTTTTACATAATTGAACTGACTCTTTTTCTTTCTTGTCAGTTAATTCATATCTGTTTAAATTATATCATTTTACGTGTCTTGATAAAACGAAGAGTTCAAAAAATATGAAAAAATTTCCAATTAGCAGGATATTTGATATTATATAAACCAAATGTTCCTATGGTGTATTAATCCCCTACTTAATCTCCTAAATTATTTCTAAATATTTCAGAAGCTTCTTGTGCTTTAGATATTAAGGCATTCTACCTGGGGATACAGCACTATTAAACATTAATTGTGTTAAGAAGAGATATTCTCATTCTGTAACCTTAATGTTACATGAATAGTTAAATTTAATTTATTTTAAGTATATATCAGTAGTTTAATCTGAGCAGCATGTCCTTGAGGAAGTGTGTTTACTCTTTAATTTGGAAAGCAAAAGTCCTTAAACTGCATACGATTGTTGATGTTTTTAACCACATGCAAATGTTTGTAAAGACTAATATTTCTTATGTTTAAAATCCAAGTAATAAAATACTATTTAAAAAACTGTGGGCCTCAGTAATGTTTTTATAATAATGTTTCCAATTACAACATTATTTTATCCAACTACAATAGAGGTATATGCTAATTAGGCTTCTGTGCAGCCTGAAATCAGAATCAACTGATTCTTCAAGTTGTAAATAGATCTCCCTCTGCCTCTTAAATATAACTACTTGGCTATCATTGTTGCCTACAAAGAGTCATTATTACGGAGTTTCAAAACCCAATCTGCAATCAGACTGTTTGTGTTTGAATGCTGACTCACTGATTCCTAACTTTATGATTGGGAGTATATGCTTAAGCTCAATTTCTTTGTGAAATCAAGATCAGAATGCCACCTTAAAGGATTATTAGAAGGAATAAATGTATTAACATTTGTACTTGACTTACATATGGTAAAAGCAATTTATGTGCTTGGTACTTCTACAGCTACGACTACCACAAACACCATCACTACTGCTACCACTAATGTCATTGCCACTAACATTATCATTTTTAAAGACATCCTACCAGGTTAGAAAATTCCGATTTGCTTAAAGAGATGTTGCACAGAGTTATAAATTAGTTGATAATCTCTTTAAAATTTAATAATAACATTTGAAGTAATTATAAAAGAGAATACTTCACTGATAATTTTAGATACCAGAAATGATTTTGTTTTGTAAACATATATTCATAGAGATAACATTATTTCTATAATTTTTTCTAACTATGGTTAAAGAGAAATTCCTGCGATTTATAAACTAAGCAATTAGCCTTGGAAGAACATTTAGATTCATTAAGATTATATAAAACTGTATAGCTTGTAAAATGTAAGCTCTTCAGGCTTCATGAAACATAATAAAGGACACTTTGTATTATCTATGAACAGAGAGAATCTTCTTTCATTTTGTAGCCTACATAAAAAGTATAATAATAATGCAGGGTAAACTACTAATAAGAGAAACTAATAAGAATCGTGTGCTATAGAGAGCATAGCACATACTTCGCACCCTTGCACATTTCCAGAATTGCATTTGTATAGTATTTTTCAAATGTTTATTTAATTGCTTTTAAAATAAATGCATTTTAAAATTCTCACTAATTGTATATTTACTCTTTATAACCTGTTTTTACCCTGAAATCTAATAATGATCATGTTCCTAAACCAATACTGCTCCATATTTATTGACCTATGAGGGGACAATGCTTTTGACAAGTAGACACTTTCATAATGTTGGATCAGTCTGAGAATTCTTGTGCTGAGGGATCATCTACAGGATTTCTGCTGAGTAGATAAACAGCCAAGGCTAAATGGATAACTTCGGATCAAAAGTATTACCGCTGGAAATCTCTATTCCTTAACTATACAACTTTAAATAAAGTGACATAGGATGTTCTTTTTAAAATTTTGCCATTTATGAGTTTTAAAATTTGTTCTTAAAATGTATTTTGTTTGCTTGTTTGTGTGTGAGTTTTAACCATAAATATATACATTTCCCTTTATTCTGGAAAGATTTACAGAGTGATCACCATGTACCAGGTGTAGGGGTAGGAGCTGAAGCTGTTGAGAACAGAATTGACCTAAATCAAACATTTAAAATGGTAGCAGCTGGCTGGGCGCGGTGGCTCACGTCTGTAATCCCAGCACTTTGGGAGGCGGAGGCAGGCGGATCACCTGAGGTCAGGAGTTCGAGATCAGCCTGACCAACATGGAGAAACCCCATCTCTGCTAAAAATACAAAAAATTATCTGGGCATGGTGGCGCATGACTGTAATTCCAGCTACTCGGGAGGCTGAGGCAGGAGAATCGCTTGAACTCGGGAGGCGGAGGTTGCGGTGAGCAGAGATCCTGCCATTGCATGCCAGCCTGGGCAACAGGAGCGAAACTCCATCTCAAATAAATAAATAAATAAATAAATAAATGGTAACAGCTTAGTGAGTTCTTCTTAAGTAAAGTTTACAGCACATAAGTCTAAGTAGATAGAAAATATTTTATAATTTTGATTACGTATTTGTTTTCTCACCTCAAATTTTTTGGAAAATACCAAGTGCTTTCCCTCTTCCTCTCACTTTAATATGGAGAATATCATTAAATATTACTATTGGAGAAGCATCATATACATATAGATGTATATAGCTATATATAATATCATATATTAAATACCAAATATTATAATATTACAAACTCACTTTTATATGGTGTCACCTCATTTCATTTAATCTAATGATATTAAAGTCATTATCTCCTTATTAATAGATGAAGAAATAGAAGCAAAAGAAACATCTAAAAGGATTCCTTCTCAAAGTCAGCCCACAGATCATATTTTTCAGTCGCAAACAGACTCAATTAAAGTAAAACCTGTTCTCTTTTTTGTCCTACCATTGTAGTATGCACCTAGCACAGTGCCTGGCATAGTTAAGGTGATTGATTTGTAGTTGTTGAATCAAAGAAGAAATGAAAGTTAAGTCCAAAGCTTTGTCTTTACAAAAGTGATGAGGGAGGTACATATTTAGTATCATATATATATATATATATATATATATATATATATATACACACATATACACACATATAATATATATATACATACACATATATATATATACACACACATACATTTTTTTTCCCTAGAGGCCAGGCACCATGCTGTGTTTTGTATTTAGTTTGTTATTTAATCCATTAAGTGAACAATTTATTTAAAAGATAACTCTTTTTGCCTTTATGTCACAAATACAAAACTGAGTTTGGCAAGATGGATAACTTGTTTTAGCTCCATAGCCAGTATGAGCAAGACCTGATGTTTAAATTAACCTTTCTTATATCAAAACCTGTATAATTTTTATTATATTATGAGATATATGAACTAAATAGATATAAAATGGATCCTGGGAGTACTTTAACATTAATATTGGACATTTTTACTTAATTCAAAATAGGTGTTGAAAGGTACAAAAGTAATTGGTCTTCATTCAGAGAACTGTGACCTGACCATTGTTTAGGTCACTGATGAATCAGCATGTTGTAACTCTCATTAATGTTAGTGAAGTTATTCATAGTAAGTAAATAATTACTAGAATTTATTTTAGAAACTTCGTGATTTAAGATTAGTTACTATGCTCTATGTAGATTAGATATGTTGCTAATTATTTAAGAGAACAGAAATAATCCATAAAATGGTCACAATTAAGTATAAAGGAGTGTTGCTTTTTATTTATACTACTCTATTTGTGGTAGTGATGAAAAGGAGGACTAAGTTTAAGATTGATAAAGAAATGTAAAATATTGAAACGTTGATTAGGAATTCTACTGCTATCAGAGAAAAACCAACATCAAAGAGAAGAAACTAGTCAATAAATTTTTTTTTGTGCGATTTAGAATCTTTCTTCTATTCATCCTTTAACTGTATATAAAACTGCACCTTCTTTAAGATTAAATATATCTGTTGAAAATAATATGTGAAAAATTAAGAGATCACTTTCTGTGGCTTCTCTGCAGATCAGGAATTTACATCTATGTGCCTGTATTGGCTGTAAACATACATCTCTGGGTATGTGCGCATGCATATACCCACATATGCATGCATATATGTATATTAGATGCTCATGTTTTCATTTACTCCTTAGATATTTTGAGGTTTTTGTTTTGTTTTGTTTTTGTTTGTTGTTTGCCTAGGCTAGCTTCCTGATACCATATCTTTCCCATTCTAAAATGGAAAATATGAGAATTAAGACATCTTTTATTTCCTGTTGTTGTGCTTTGATTCTGATAAGGGAAGATGTATGCCTCTTAAAAATTATTGATAAAACAGAAATGTATTATGTATTTTAAAAAGGTATTGCTAACTGAAGCATTTTGGAGGAACACTACGAGCTTTAGGGTGATATTTATAGATGATGTTTTTGGTAATGGAGAACTCGAGTCTATAATACTTCTTTTCAGGAGAACATGGAAAGACTTCAATTAGATAAAGTTGAAGAGACTCACCTGTGTCGGAAATAGCCTCAGGTCAGCCATAAATAAATGGAAATCCACACTAGTTCGATGGAATTCCAACTTGTAACTAGTTTAGGATGTGCAACAGTAACTCGCCATCTGATGTGCACAGGAATAATAGTGTGGACTGAATTCTCAGGATAGATCATATTATCACACTGAATCAGGACAATGGGCTATCTGGGGCTGCAGGGACTGTGGATCACAAATCATTGAGGTAGCTGAATCACTAAAATAGCATCAACCTAATAAAAAAGTAGCCTGGAAAATGAATGTATAATATTACTCTGTGGAGAAAGCAGTTGTTGAAATTTACATCCAAACCACCTGATATTGCACAATCAATAATAGAAGATTTCTTCCCAAATTTTGTTTATCAGGGTCAGCCTCAGAAATTTAATAGAGTGGCTTGCAAGCAATTTAAGCTGGAGGGTTCTGTTTTCCATGGCTTTTGCACAGAGAATTGAATTTATGGACTCTTCATGCAGCAGTGGCTATTACATACAAGGTACCAATGACTACTTGATTATCTCAGAAGGACCTCAAAGCTAGTTGGGCATGAAATAGAGGACCTCTTCAAATGAAAGGGATCTGAATATTCAACACAGTTTATAAAGTGTGACAACTCTATTATGTAAGTTTGAACAACAGCCAGTGTTGGAAAAAAATCCATGAGAATATCCAAGAGAAAAATAGCTTGGCAGGGCTACTGACCATGACAAAATACAGGCTTCATTATTGGTAGGAGAAAAATGTTAGGAGATTTACACATGGAAGCTTCTATCTTGAAAATTTAAATTATGCTCTATAGAATATGGGACTAGTCCCCAGTAATGTGAAGCTATTGTGGCATATGTAATATTTGTAATGGCTGGCTCCAGATTTCATGTAGAAAAATGTCTCCATGATTCAGTTTGAAAAAAAAGTATAGATAGTATCTCAGCAATTCCAAATAGAGACCATGATGACCTTTACTTCCTATAATGGAAAGAATTGTGTATACCATATGCAAGAACAAAGGACAGATTATTACCTTATCCTTTTCTATGGAGGAAGGTTTTTTTTTAAAACAAACTTTAAATTAGAACAGTTTTAGATTTAGAGAATTATTGTGAAAACAGTAAAGAATTATTGCGAAACAGTAAAAATAATTCCATATATCCCATACCCAGTTTTTACTGTTATGAACATCTTACATTAGTCTGGTATATTTGTTTCAATTAATGAACAATTAGTTGGTAAGAGCTAATGTTCATATTTTATTCAGATTTCCTGAGTTATTAGCTAATCTTCTTTTTCTGTCCCAGGATCCAATCCAGGATATCATATGTCATTTATGTGTCATGTCCCTTTAGGCTCCTCTTGTTTATAAGTTTCTCAGACTTTCCTTGTTTTTGATGACCTTGACAATTTTATGGAACACTCGTTAGTTATTTTGTAGAATCTGTTTCAATTGGGATTTGTCGGATATTTTCTCTTCATTAGACTGGATGATACATTTTGGGGAGGAAGACCACAGAGGCAAAGTGCCATTCTTCTCACTTTGTGTCAAGGGTATATACTATCAATATGACTTATCACTGTTGATGTTAACCTTCATCTCCTGACTTGAGGCAATGTTTGTCAGTTTTCCTCCTATAAAGAAGTTACTTTATTCTCCTCATATTCTATATTGTTCTCTTTGAAAGAAAGTTACTCTGATATTATGAAAAATATATTTAGTTTTCATTCCCTTTTCCTGGCATACAGTGCCCCAAGTCCTTGAGCTCTCCAAAGTGCTGTCTTTGTGTGTTTTTTGTCTGATAGGTTCAGAGTGAGGACTGGTCACTAGAAAGACCAAGGTGGGATTACAGGGTTGGAAATTTCAACCCAAACTTCAACTTTCCGGGAGAGCAGAGGAGCTGAAAGTCAAGTTGATCACCATTGCCAATAGTTGAGTCAGTCATGCCTATGTAATGAAGTGTCCATAAAAACCCAAGAGGTCTGGGTTTGGGAGCTTCCTAACAGCTGAACACATGGAGATTCCTGGAGAGTGGTGTGCCCAGGAAGGCATGGGGGCTTGGTGCCTCTTCCCTTATACCTCACCCTATGCTTTTCGTCTGTTTCCTTTGTAATATCCTTTGAGAACTGACAAAACATAAGTGTTTCCCTGAGTTCTGTGAGCTGCAACTTAATACAACCTAAGGAGGGGGGTCATGGGACTCCAAACTTGAAGTCAATCAGTCAGAAGTTCCAGAAGCCCAAACTTGTGATTAGTATCTGGGGGGAAGTTTTGGGGACTGAGCCCTCACCCTGTGGAATCTGACACTGTCTCTGGGTAGACAGTGTGGGAACTGAATTTGAGAACATCTAGCTGCTGTGCGTGGGGAAAAACTCCACACATCTTGTCACAGAAGTCTTCTTCTGTATTGATTGCTGTGGTAGTATGAGAATAGAGGAAAAACACAGTTTGAAGTTGTTTGTCTCTAAAGAGTCACCATGTCCAGTCCTTATTTAAGGAGTAGAGATTATTTTCCACCTCCTTAAAGGCAGAGTGCCCATAAGATTCTTCTGCACTGGAGAGTTGTCTCTTTTGTCCCATATATTTATTTATTTACTTATAATGAATAAACTCATGGATATCTTTGACATACTGTCGGTTGTAATTCAATACCATTTTACTTCTTTTGTTCTTCAAGTTATTCCAGCTTTGGCCACTGGGAGCTCTTTCAATTGGCTTTGACATACTCCACCATTGTTTTATTTTGATTTTTGTTTGTTTGTTTTTAGCACTTACTTTCTGGCACTGCAAAATGACCCAGGCTTATCTTGTATACTTCCTTCCCTAATCTTAGCATCACTTATTTCTCTGAGGAGTCCTTGTTCCTTTAAATTGAAGAATGGTTTCAGAAACCAAGTTCTTGGTGGTAGGCGTGCTCTTTACAACTGAGCTGTCAGTGCTTTGGGGCCCTCTCAGCTGACAGGGCAAGACGATGTTTGTCTTGTGTGTGTGTGTGTGTGTGCACGTGTGTGTACTTACGTATACATATATCCATATGTAGCCAACTGCATTAGTTTAAATATCAGATGTATTGACATAAGATGATTTTTTTCATCCGGTACTATATGATGATGTTCAAAAACTGCATATTTTTATGTCCTTTCTGGCGCTCTTTGATAAATCTATTTTATATAATGTTGCTTTGGTCTCCAATTTTGTTAAAACTGAAATAAAATATTTGCTAAAAGAACTCTCACTACTTTCAGTTTAAGTAAACTGTTCAGTTTTTGTATACTAGAATCCAGGGACTGAGGAAATACTTTTCAAAATCTGATGGCCTGAGACCTCTGAGGTCTGTTCCTCTAGGAGGGGCAGTTGTTGGAAAATCAGTTTATGCTTTCCCAGCCCTTAGGATACTGGTGTTTCCT
The DNA here is from genome assembly GCF_001698545.2 of Rhinopithecus bieti. Taxonomy (NCBI): domain Eukaryota; kingdom Metazoa; phylum Chordata; class Mammalia; order Primates; family Cercopithecidae; genus Rhinopithecus; species Rhinopithecus bieti. The sequence goes on from NW_016819032.1 coordinate 1,499,618, forward strand.
TCCAGGAATTAAGATTGTTCTTTTCTTATCTTAGCTTTGCAGAGTTCTTAAAGACCTGTGGTGGCCTGGCACCGTGGCTCAGGCCTGTAATCCCAGCACTTTGGGAGGCTGAGGTGGGTGGATCACGAGGTCAGGAGATCGAGACCATCCTGGCTAACACGGTGAAAACCCGTCTCTACTAAAAATACAAAAAATTAGCTGGGCGTGGTGGCAGGCGCGTGTAGTCCCAGCTACTCGGGAGGCTGAGGCAGGGGAATGGCGTGAACCCGGGAGGCAGAGCTTGCAGTAAGCCGAGATAGTGCCACTGTGCTCCAGCCTGGGCGACAGAGCGAGACTCCGTCTCAAAAAAAAAAAAAAAAAAAAGACCTGTGGCTTTCCAACTTCCCAGCATATTAAGTCACCTGGGGAACTTAAAATAAAGAAAGAAAGAAAAAAAACAGTACTGATATGACCCATCAATCCCAAACCAAATACAGTTTGTGTAGGATGAGAGGCTAGAATTATGTTTCTGAAAAACTCCGTAAGTGATTATATTATACAGCCACAATTGCAGATGCATTGATATATATGACCTCCAACCTCTTTTGTTCCTGAGATTACATGAATTTCTTATTTTAATTAATATGATCTGCCTGTGTTTTATTATGAATATGAGGCAATACATGCAAAATAATCACTGCTTTAAAAGTTATCTAGTACCTGAACAATTAGATTAAAGAGAGTTTGCTTTATTTGCTATAGATCCTTTTATCTTGGCACCATATAAACCCAATTTTAGAAAATAGACCTTGTAACCACTTGAGAAAATAAAATTGTACTAGGCCAATGTAAAACCGTTATTCCAAGATTCAAAATTCAAGTCCGTTGTGGGTGATTAGAAATGCTTCCTATATTGGCAAATTACATACTCTTTGTACCTACTTCGAGATAGCAAGATTCAGCTCTTAAAAAAATCAGGAAAAGACTGTTTCTCCACCTTCTAAGTAGAATAGTATCAAAGCAAAGAAACAACATGGGTTGTTCTTGAAGGTCTTCAGGGAAAATTTTAGATCACTTTAATAATTTATTCAGGTATTACATATGGTCCCAGTCAGAAAGCATTGTAATCTAATGACTGAAAGTATTAAACTAAAAACCTCTTTGGATCCTAGTTCTGAGACTCTGTAAAAGCGTTTTGATACAGAGAAGTCATAACACATCCATGTGCTTTGATTTCTCCATATGTAAAAAAAGAATAACTGCTGCTGCTTCATCAGATGCTGAATGGATACACAAGGCAATTGTTGCCCAAAAGACCACTAGAGTGGCTAAATAATAGAAAGAGAACTTTATTGGTGATATTAGTTTGTAAGCCAGGAAGAGACAGTCTCCAGCATGGAGCAAAGGTGCCCTCTTCAAAAAGAAGAAGGACACGTTGGGTTTTATGCCTCCTTGGGCTGGTATCAAACATATTCAGCAGGTTTGGGAGGAAAACTATACATATATATGAGGGGAGCCAAGTGCGTGTAGTTGGGTAAACATGTATGTAACATACATCATATGTTCATTTTGGGGAAGGGTTTTAGTGTTAAAATAAGGTGGAATTTGCCTCTTTATGTCAAAAGGTGAACTACAGGACACAGAAAATTTGTGTGCTGCCTCAATAAGCTGGCTGAAACTGGCCTAAGATCTGCAGTAGTTTATTAGAAAAGATTTTTTTGTAAGGCTGCTGCTCTGTACAATCAGAATTGTAACTGATACCTCCTATTGTCAGGGAGTTTAGCGATAAAAATTTAGAAATTTGCCATTCCAGCCAGGCCCTAAACCCTTGACTCATAACTTTGTTTCCTTCCTTTGGGTCCGTCTTAGTTGACAGAGGGGTCTTTCTTGGTCTCTCAGATCACACTATCTATTAGAACAGATTGTCTCCAACCTTTTAAGCACTAGGGACCAGTTTTGTGGAAGAAAATTTTTCCATAATTTTACCATAATGTAGAATCAGTGGGAGCCCTGAGCTGGTTTTCCTTCAGCTAGATGGTCCCTTCTGGAGGACACAGTGAAAGATTATCAGACATTAGATTCTCATAAGAAGCATGCAACCTGGATCCCTCACATGCACAGTTCACAATACGGTTTGCACTTCTATGAGAATCGTATGCTGCTGCTAATCTGGCAGTAGGCAGAGCTCAGGCGAGCGACGGAGAGCAGCTGTAAATACAGATGAAGCTTTACTTGCTTACCTGCCGCTCACCTTCTGCTGTATGGCTCGGTTCCTAACAGGCCATGGACAGATATTGGTCAGTGGCCTGAGGGGTTGCAGACTTCGTATTAGAAGATACTTCAGACTGTACAGTAATAAGGCCTCTACAATGTATCACAATGTCAAATTGTTCTTGCTCTTTATTTAATCCAAATATCTTTTATAATTTGAGGATATTTCCTCCTGGACAGTGACCTGAAGAATTTGTTTGCCACAGCTTATTTGCCATAAGATCCTTCCCAATAGTTTTTGGCCCAATGTTTTCTTTTCTGACTGCAGCCATCATTTGTCTGTGGAATCTTACTCTAGAACTCTCTTTCTGCACTTCCATGCACGTTGTGAGCCCCTAAGTGAACCCAGACTGTTCATGAAGGCCAACAGGGCCCACTATGGCTGATTTATGCTGTTAAAAGAGTGGCTTAATCTTAGTTTTATCAGTTTTTGCTCTCCCAGCTCTTAAATTCCATGATTCTAATGGTACATGTGAAAATTCTGAGTGGGTTTAGTTTCCTCGTTATAAAGATCTCTGACCCTATCACATGCTAAATAAAGGTAAATTGGATAAAATCGTATTAAGAACCTTTATTTGGGGGTTTGATGATGAGGTATAGTACTCCCTCACATATCTGCAGTTTCATTTCAGTTATCCGTGGTCAACTGTAATACAAAACTATTAAATAGAAAATTACAGAGACGAAAACTTCATAAGTTTTAAATTTCTTACCATTCTGAGTGGCATGATGAAATCTCATGCTGCTCTGCTCTGTCCCCTGGAATATGAATTACCCCTTTGTCTAACTTATGCACACTGTGTGTGCTATCTGACTCTTAGTCATCAAATTCCCTGCTCCTTATATGCCACCATGGATGTCAATGTGTCTTTATGATCCAGGATAGCCCAAAGCAGATGACCCTCCTTCTCACATACTGTCAGAAGATCAGTAGTAGTCTAAAGCTACATCACATTTTCTATGTCTGTCACCTCACTTCACATCAACATGTAGGCATTTTTTCATTTGCATCATCACAAGAAGAAAAAGAATGAGCGTAATAGAATAAAATATTTTGAGAGAGAGACATAACATTCACATAACTTTTGTTACAGTATATTATAATTATTCTATTTTATTATGAGTTATTGTTGCTCATATTTATCTGTGCCAAATTTACAAATTAAACTTTATCATAGATTCGTATGTATAGGAAAAAAACATAGTATATATAGGGGTCAGTACTAGCTGTGGTTACTTATATAAGCTAGGGATCTCGGCATATGCCCCTATGGATAAGGGGAAAGTGCTGTATTTAATTGGAGAGTTTTCTCTATGAGTTCCTCTGAAGGGCTTCACTTAGTGGAGAATGAAGTAAGGTGACAGTGTATGGAAAGTGCTGCTAAGCTTCAAAAATAAGGCTCTTTTTTTGAGCACATTATTTTTACAGTTTCTTCCAAGGTAGTTCTTAACTCAGAACATTTGAAAGCTATTCCTCTATAGGAGAAGACAGTGACACACAGATGGAACTCATTACTTGCAGTGCCACACACAGCTCAAGAGAATGTTTAATGTAGGGTAGAAAAAGCAGCTCTGACTTTTACCATTGTCTTTCCGTACCAGTCATCTATACATCTGACAGATTAGGATGGCGGGGTGTGCAAAAGTAGCTTCAACAGACATGATTCTAAAGGCAGGATTGGACTATAATTTTTACACCGCTAAAATAACCTGTAAAACAACATTGAACGATCATGCCATAAATTGTACATTTGCAAATATTCCTGAATACTTAGAATCTCCCAACATAGAGGAACTTTTAACACCAGAGATATCTTGCCAATCTTGCAGGAGGAGAAAAATTTTGATTAAGAATCACTAAAAAGGGATTTGGAAGATATGGGCATCTGAACACGTGTGCAATATGGGGAAAGAATGTCAGCGTTCCCTGTCTGAAAGGAAACTAAAGATGATCTTTCTTTTAAGTTGAACAATAGGTTTATTTTTAGAGAGTAACTATAAAACAAGCTGTAACTGTGCTTTCATTTAGTACTTTTGAAAGTGTTAAGGTGGTGTCAGGTACTTTTAATATATCACTTCATGCTTTCTATAGGTCCTATCTATGTTCCCCCCAAGTTCACTTGGCTTTTTCACCTACGTCTTCCACCTATGTCCACTCCCCACTATACCAGGCTTTTGATAATACACAGAAGTGGACTCACCTAACCCATTTTCTCGGAGACAAATCAGAATGTATAACTCTAATCAAAAGAGGATTTCAGATCCCTTGGCAACCTCATCCCTGCATTTAGCTAGACTTGGGTCACAATTGAGAGTTTGGTTTTGATTTACAACCCTCAGCAGTGTGAGGAAACAAAGATACCTTTTTCACCGACTCTCTCTGCTTTACTGTACTGCACAGTGACTCTAAGCTTCAGCCTGAGAGTAACACAGACTTAGGTTTTATCTGACCTCTGCTAGGAACCACCTTTCTAACTGCGGATGAGCCGCGTGATCATTAAGAACATTATCCCCAGAGGATTAGCCTTAGGATTCATAAACTTAGGTAATAAGTATACCTCGTAGAAGGTAGACAATAAATAGTAATTATGTGATTATAGTGTTCACAGATTATTATCCAAAGGTGCCAAGAATGCAGCTCTGCAAATAAATCCCTCAGTGCCTAATGCCATATTGGCAAATTATTATCTTCTTGGTTTTAATCTTTGACTCTACCACCTGCTATCTGAGTCCTCTCCATGGCTGAACTTCCTTTCTCAACTCTATCAGTTGAGGCTTTCTCTGTTTGCTAATTCCAGGTTACAGAGATGTACCATGAAAGAAAACATTCTCAAACCTAGAAAGATATCCTGAGGTAAGAAAACTTTTAAACACTGTAAAAGATAATCATTCTGATTTATAAGGTTACAGTACTTTGTCTAACTGGCTAGCATTCATTCATCACTCTTACCCCTATAGCTAATGCAGCCATGATATTCAGCTTATTCTTCCTACCAAATTTGTCTTAATTCCATTTACTTTTTCCTTCCCATCTACCTCCACAGAAGTCCATCATCTTGCAGTACTGCAATGCATTGTGAACCATTCTCCCAGCTTTCATTTCAGCTACCTCCCTCCCGTCATTCCTCCCAGATCACTTCAAGATGCTCTCCTTGCTTTCAGGATATGACAAAGTTCTGTTGCAGTCTTCATGTCTTGCATGGCCTGACTTCAGACCACAGGTTCATCCTCTGCTCCTCTTGCTTCCAGTCTAGGCATCCCAGTCCCAGTGTTTTATCTTGGCTCTTTCTGCAGTGTCTTTAGGAGGGATTTTTTTTTTTCTTTTCTGAAATGCCCACTCTCCTCCTCCTCCTCCTCCATCATTACAGTTAATTGCAGTTCATCTTTTGGAATTTAGCTCAAATAGTATTTCCTCAAAGAGTGTGTCTCCAACTTTCCTGCCTCCCCAAAGCAGCCAGGTCTGCAGTTCATGATGGGTACCTAGTGTACTCTTGTCTTGTTGCAACATTCATTACTATTGCCATTTAATAGTCAATTTTGCAATTAGAAGTTCAATAACTGTCTCTGCTGCTGGCATGTAGCTTCAAGAGAGTAAAAACTGATTAACTTTCCTTTCACCATCTACATTTGTAAAACCGTTATAATAGTAGCTTCTCCTATGTAGAAAAAAATAGATGATGCAGGAAAAGTGATTGATATGGGTTAATTGTACCCAATAAGCATGCACCAACCTAATATTACTATAGCTAGTGTGTTGTATGGTGGAGGAGGGAGGAGGCTGTATGAATGAGAGAGCAGGTTTCTACTCATTGATTGTCTAGAAATGCATTATCAAGAGGTGAACTGACAGAGGGAAAGGCTGGAGCTGCCTTGCCAAACTGAGATGAGCTTAATTTTCGAACAAAGCAGGAGTCCATGCATGGATTTGAGCTACAACATCAGAAAGAAACTTACAGGGTAGATGATTGTCACAGCAATATTGAAGTGAAATAATTTTAAAATCTTAAGTGTGAGATTTGAATGTCAGACCCATGGAGCTGTCAGCAGACCTGAGCCCTGTACTGGGTAAGATGTGGACTTACTGATGGAAAAGGGTGTTCACCAAGAGAAGATAAATATGCTGAATTATTTAAATTCATCATTAAATAAGCTGAAATTCTGGTACTGTGACATGCAGGAATCCTCAGTCCTTAGTCATCTTGGGAGAAAGAATTTGGCCAAAAAAGATAATTTATTGAAGATAAATAGAGGGCAGATAGTTTATTGAGAGAAAGAGAACACTCTGAATGATGAGGCAGACTGGGATGCTGAGAGAGAATGAGCCAGCAGCAATCCCAAGAGTACTGTGTTGGATTTTCGTGTTGAATTTTTTCTTGAAGTTCCTGCTTCTGTCTCTGCCTTCCCCCGCTGCCCCCGCCCCGCTTCTTTTTTTCTTTTGAGACGGAGTCTCACTCTGTCACCCAGGCTGGAGTGCAGTGGTGTGATCTTGGCTCATTGAAACCTCTGCCTCCCGGGTTCAAGTGATTCTCCTGCCTCAGCCTCCTGAGTAGCTGGCATTACAGGTGCGCACTACCACACCCAGCTAATTTTTGTATTTTTAGTAGAGACAGGGTTTCACCATGTTGGTCAGGCTGGTCTTGATCTCCCAACCTTGTGATTCATCCGTCTTGCCCTCCCAAAGTGCTAAGATTACAGGCGTGAGCCACTACCCTCGGCCTCTGCTTTTTTATCTTTGTTTCCTCACTCCAGCCTTAAGTCCCCATCTTTGCCCCTGTCTAGCTCCCCCCTGCCTAGTTCCTGCCTAGGGTTGTAGGATTTTCCTTTACTATTAATTGATGAGCTTGCATGGACCCATTGTTGGATACAAATTCTACCTAATGGCAGCATTGCTTATTACCACCACCCCAAGAAGGGTGTATAACAGTCAAATCTATAGTTATTACACCTGTGTATGATGTCTAGACATGCATATTCCTGATTGTCTCTGGGGTGTGAGATTTTCCAGACCTCCCTTTTCTCAGGGTCTCTCCTCCTGCTCATGTCTTGCCATCTACCTACTCTAATAGTTTTATGCTAAAAGTTTATTTTAAAGTCAGGTACTGTGGAAGGATTATTTGAAGAGGTCTGCTCTTTTCACAAGGAAGCTTTGGTGTTGTCATTCTCTCCACTGATGGTAAACTGCCTATAGAGAAAGCTTTTTGTGTTGTATCAACTATTGGCCAAGATTAATGACATGTGAAAACCGCAAAAGAGAAAGCCACGAAAGAGAAGTTATTCTTGGTGATTTGGACCCTCTTGCCTTAAGAAAAGGCAAATTCTCTCAGATTAAGAGCATCCAGACAACTGTACTTCAGCTACTAAAATTTCTCTCATGTTAAAGTCATTGAAGAATTTAAAAATCGTCAGCAGCAGTGGAGAAAAAAGCTGTAAATATTTTGAGACTCTAAATGTTTCTGAAGATTCCCAGTCTGTCTTTTTTTAAATCGATAAGATGACAAAGCAGACAAAGGTGAAATACATTGAAAGGTTTTGAATACCACTTCTGTATTTGGTCCTGCCATCTGCATTTACTCTAAATTTTTATTTTGTTTTAATCTTTAAGTAGTCTGAAAGTAGTAGTACGTTATTATTTCTAATTTATTATGACTAATGATACATTTACCTGGCATTTGAGAGCAAATTTGATCAATCTTCAAAAGCTGGGTGTTCTGATGTTTTTTTCTCGCCAAATGTAAAAAAAAAAAAAAAAAAAAAAAAAAATGTCTAAAGTTTCTTCCAATTCTAAAATTCTAAAATATATTTAGATTATAGCATAAAGAATCTTCCTTCTGGCAAAATTTCAACATGTTTAAATGTAATTCTGTACATATTCCTTCCTGGACCTGAAAAACTGAAAGTGCATTGAGAAAAAACATAAAAATGCTGACAGGACTCGTTTTAAATTCATGATTACAAACCTCAAAGGGACTTTACTCCTTCCAGACAATCTACTCCATACCTCTCTGGTAAATTCACTCTCTCATTCAACTCTCATTGTCTTTTCTTTCCTCAAAGCTCTATAACCTTGTCTTTCTTCTAACTCTCAGTTACTAACCATGCTATTCATGGATAGAAAAACTGGAAAACTTCTAGATGTGTGTAATTACATGTTGACCAACTCAGTTGTTATCTGTACATGTATGTTTTCTCTGTCTTATGTTATAATGAATTGACTTACTGCCACAATCTTATGACACCAAGCTCAAGCTGCACATTGCATTCTAATATTTCATCAATTTATGGATGTTGCTCCTTAAATAGTTTCTTCTCTCCCAATTATTAGCAGTTTTTTTTTTTTTTTCATATCTACTAGAACATTGCAAGGACTATGTGTATTTGTGTATCTCCCAAATGGTTCAGCAGAACTGATGGGTCCTGGGGCTCCTTTCCTTGGCTCCACTGGTGCAGACTACAATTACCATATAGGAGTCCCAGGTGATTCTGGAAATCAAAAGAAGAAAGGTGGACCTCTTCCAGGACACTAGAGTGGGCCTTTCAGTTCTCCTCTTCAACCAGGACCCCACCTCCTCTCTTAGCATGACTATGAGGGTAGTCTCAGGAAAGCCTTTAACATGATATTTTTTCCAACCCCTTAGTTATACTTGGCCAGACCTCTTGTTCACCCATGCCTTTCTAATTATGTCAGAAAGCCCAATTCCTCTGCTGGGAAGGGATATTCTAGCCTGTCTGGAGACCACCATCCTGATAGTCCCAGGACAAACTCTTTGTCTCCCCTTAATGGAGACAGATAGTAACCCAGAAGTTTGGGGAATTCAGGGGAAAACTGACCTAGCCACAACCCCCATACCAGTCCGGATCCACCTTAAGGATCCCACCTCCTTCCTTAACCAGAGACAATATCCCCTGAAACCAGAAATTAGAAAAGGACTAGAAGCCTTTATTGATAATTTGAAGATGCAGGGCTTCCTCAAACCCTGAAATAGCCCTTATAATACCGCAATATTGGTGGTACAAAAACCCATTGTGAAATGGAGACTGGTCCAGGTCATCTGCCTCGTTAATGAGGCTGTGGTTCGAATTCATTCAATGGCTCCCATTCTTTATACCCTGCTAATTCAAATACTTGATGAAATTAAGTGGTTCACAATCCTGGACCTAAAGGATACCTTTTACTGTGTGCCATTACACCTGACTCCCAATAATTGTTTGCATTTGAGGATCCCTCCAACCAGACCACCCAACTAATCTGGACAGTGTTACCTCAGGGATTCTGAGACAGCCCCCACCTGTTTGGGCAGGCATTGTCCAAAGGCCTCTCTCTCTGAGTTCCTTTATCCTCAGGTTAAAGTTTTACAATACGTAGATGACATTCTCCTCTGTTCCCCTGAGAGAGGAAATCTCTCAGGGGGACAGTAAGGCTTTTAATTTTCTGGCTAACAGAAGACACAAAATTTCAAAACCTAAAGTTCAGCTCTGTTAAACTTCAGTGATGTACCTAGGTCTGATCTTGTCAGAGGGAACCAGGGCATTCAGCAAAAAAGGGATTAAGCCCATCTCCTCCTTTTCCTTCCCCAAAACTCTCAAGCAACTGAGGGGATTGTTGGGCATTACAGGATTCTGCACACCATAGAAACCTGGGTTTGCTGAAATAGCTTGTCCTTTATATCACCTAATAAAGGAGACTCAGGCAGCTAAACTGGGAACCAGAGGCTAAAAAGTCCTTTGACCAACTAAAAGAAGCCTTGCTTAAGGCACCAGTCTTTAGTTTTCCCACAGGGAAGACTTTTAATCTTTACATATCGGAAAGGTAGGGAATAGTCCTGGGATTTCTAACCCAGGCCTGAGGTACCAGCCCTGCAGCCTGTAGACTAAGTAAGAAGCTTGATTTAGTAGCTAAAGGATGACTGACCTGCCTTGGGGAAGTTGCAGCAGTAGCCTTGCTCGTACCAGAGGCTACTAAGTTAACCATGGATAAAAACTTAACCATTTATACCCCACATAATGTGGCAGGACTGCTATTTCTAAGGCAAGTCTCTGGCTAATGACAACTGCCTCCTCAGGTATTAAGCTCTGCTATTCGAGGAATCTGAAGTCCAATTAAGAACCTGTCTCTCTCTGAATCCAGCCACCTTCCACCCAGAGGAAGCTGGGGAGCTTGAACATGACTGAACAGATAGTAGTGCAAACCCCTGCAGTCAGAGAGGACCTCAAGGAAACCCACATAGAGAACCCAGATTGGATTCTCTTTACTGACAGAAGTTCTTTTGTAGAAAGATCTATGAAGCAGGGTATGCAATAGTTACCCTGAATGGCTTTGTTGAGAGTGTGTCTATCTCCTTGGGCACAAGTGTTCAACTAGCTGAGCTAATTGCCCTTATGAGGGTGCTCAAATTAAGCAAAGGAAAAACAGTTAACATTTATACTGATTCTAAGTATGCTTTTCTAGTCCTTCATGCCTATGTCACTACCTGGAAAGAGAGGAACTTCCTTACAGCTAACAGGTTTCCCATTGAACACCATCAGGAAATTAATAGATTATTATCCTCAGTTTTCCTCCCATGGGAAGTGGCGGTAATACATTTTAAAGGACACAAAAAGGGGATGATGAAAAAGCTGAGGGAAATAGGTTGACAGACCAAGTAGCTAATTCAGCAGCGAGAAGTCCTAGATTTCTGATCCACTTGAAGCCCCTCTAATCTAGGAAGACCCCATAAGGGAAATAAAGCCTCAATATTCTCCTGTGGAACTAGATTGGGCCACCTCTTGGGGATACATCTTTCAGTCCTCAGGATGGCTACAATTGGAGGATGGCAAGCTTCATCTACCAGCTGCCAGCCAATAGAAAGTTTTTTAAAATCCTTCACCAGGCCTTCCACTTAGGTAAAAATAAAACCTATCAATTGACCCAGAGATTATTCTCAGGTAAAAATCTGCTACAAATGGATGAATAAGTCGTTAATACTTGGAAAACTTGCCTTAAAAATAATCCCTTCAGATGAAGGCTTCTTCCTTCTGGGACTCAAAGAACAGGAAGCTATCCAGTGGAAGACTGGCAAATGGATTTTGCCCATATGTCAAAGGTAAGGGGCTTCCAATATCTCCTACTATGGGTAGATACCTTCACTTACTGGGTAGAAACATTTCCATGTGAGACAGAGAAAGCCTCGGAGGTCATAAAAGTACCAATTAATTAGATAATTCCTCACTTTGGACTCCCTAAGTACCTCCAGAGCAATAATGGCCCTTCGTTCTAGGAGGCAGTCACCCAGGGAGTCTCAAAGGCGTTAGACATGTAATACCATCTTCATTGTGCTTGGAGACCACAATCCTCAGGAAAGGTAGAAAAGATAAATGATATTATCAACGGGCATCTCAGGAAACTGTCTCAGAAGACTAACCTCCCTGGACTACTCTTCTTCCCATAGTCCTACTACGTTTTAGAAACACTCCTTCAAAGCTAGGTTTGAGTTTCTTCAAAATGATGTATGGATGGCCTTTTCTTATCAAGGATTTTCTTGCTAGACCAAGAAATCTCTGATCTGATTAAACATGTCATTTCTTGGCCTGATGCCTATAGGAGTTGAAACTACTGTTAGAGACCCTATATAAGTCACTGAAATAGACTTTTGGACTCATTACACTCAAGTAAAGGTCTAGGAAGCTGACAGAGATATCTCTGTCAACCTAGAAGAGTACTCAAAGTACCAATGTGAAGAAATTAGGAACCTCAAGCTAAAAGTAAAAAAAGTGTTAATAATTTACCTTCCACAGATATCGTCTTTATAGTCTTGTCTATGCTTATTGTTCTTACCTTTGTTCTGTTCTTCACCACGGGGCAAATCTTTACAAAAGACTCCTTACTCCTGAACACCCATGGGAATATCTACTCCCTTAAACAGTTATCTCTGTTCGAAAATTTAACTGCTCCCATACAAGATTTAATTTCTTTCACCTGGGTGAAACAGTCTGGGGAACAATATTGTTTTCAGAATGATTAGTCTATGTCACTTCTTATTTCTGTAATCTTTGGCACTAGATTCTTTCATTGTTACCTCTTTTATAATACACATATTTGATCCATGCACACTTAACCTTGTAAAACTTGTTTCTTCTTGCCTAGAGGCCATGAAGCTTGAAACGATTAGGCAACTTGAGCATTAGACAACGGCTCCCTTTTACTGGGGACCCTCAGGTAGGCCTCTGAGAGAAATTGCTGTTTTCCCTAAAACAATGCCCTCTGTCAGCAGGAAGTAGCTAAGATCAGTCATTGACCGTATTCTAATGGCAGTTAGATGTGCCTCTTCAGAGAAAGAAATGATAGAAACAGGAGGCAGAGAAATTCTAGGCACACAGGGGCGGGTTCCTGGTGAAACCATACCTTCAAGCTGAAAAGTCTGAAACCCATGGCCCAAAGTGAGAACTTCTATTCTTCTTTGCCTGCTCACTCCCAGTTGGATCTTTCTGAATAATATCTTTCTGCCAATAAAATGTTGCCTTTTCCAAAATCACCTACAGCCCACTCCACCATGTCCCAGCCCTATGCCAATAAAGACCAAAGACTCAGTCAGTAGAGAGAGAAAGAGAGAGAGAGAGAGAGAGAGAGAGAGAGAGAGAGAGAGAGAGAGAGAATGATGGCTGAACTTTAGGGAAGAAAGATGACTTAACTTTGTGGAAGAGACAGCCAGACTTTGGGGAGAAGAAAAGAAGACAGCCTGACTTTGGGGAAGACTACCTGCCCTTTATGTCCCCTCTCCAGCTCCCCTCCCTGTTGAGAACCATTTTCACCACTCAATGAAATCCTCTGCCTTTACCATCCTTCCAGTGTCTGTGTGACCTCATTCTTCTAGGACAACAGACAAGAGCTCGGGACCTACCATGTGCAGGTACTCAAAAAGGGTGTTACACCAGCCCTTTGCCCTCACTGAAAGAGGGCAGGTGCCCCACATGATGAGGCAGGGGCCACTGAGCTGTTAACACATAGCTGCTCACAGACAGAGGAACTAAAAGAGTACTGTAACACTCCCTCTGGGGCTTTGGGGTCATACGCACATCCACCTAGGTCCCACCATCGGCTCCACATAGGCCTTGCTGGCTGGATCCCACATTCACTCACTCGTGCTTGGTCTACCCATGGGCTCCACATGGAGTTTGCTCATCCCAGTGCCTGGGGCAGCCGGCCAGGTCTTGCACTTGCTCACTTACATGCTGTCTCCCGCAAAGGGTTAAGAGCAGTAGGCTGAGAAAATGTTCTCTCCCGTTGCGAGTTCGACAAAGTGGCCAAAACAAATCCTGCATCATATATATGCATACACAACCATGCAAACACACACATGTATATATGTATGTCTTAGTTATTAAGGCTGCCATAAAAGAATACCATAGACTGGGTAGATTGTAAACAACAAAAAATTATTTTTCATAGTTTTGAAAGCGGTGAAGTGCAAGATCAAGGTGGCTGCAGATTCAGTGTCTGGTGAGGTCCTGTTTCCTGGTTCATAGATAGCTGTCTTCTTGGTTTGTTCTCACATGCAAGTGAGTGAAGGAGCTAGGCAGAGTCCCTTACAAGGGCACCAATCCCATTCATGAAGGCTCTGCCTTCATGACCTAATTACCTCCCAAAAACTCTTCCCCAAATACCATCACATAGGGGATTAGTTTTCAACTTGTAAATTTTGAGGGGACACATTCAATCTATAGCAATATATATTTCTCTATGTTAGTGCTAGTTATGTTCTTGAAAATCACTGGGAACACTGTGTTAAAAGATATGCAACCCCAGACCCTGGAGGAAATACAAGGTTAGATTCCTGAGAACCTCAGGCAACAGTGTTTTGTCTTATGTGTGTTTCTGTTTAAAGATACCATATTTAATATCTATTTTTTTACAAGTGATTAATTGCATGATTTTGAGTGATTTCAAATCAGAAGATTTGAAGGCCATTTGCAATATATGGGTTCATTTGGCAATATTCTTGGCTCATCAGCTTTGAAAACCTGCTCTTCCACATAATGCTCTCTGACACTCAGCAAGTATTTTAAAAATTCTTCCATGGACCCCTGGATTTCAGAATTTGTCTCTCCTTCAAGTTTAACATGTTCATGCCAGATCTCCTTTTGAAATGTGAGAGGCAGCCAGTCCTAGCTGGGATGGATTTAAATTTTTCTGACCCTGGATAATGTGACTGTAAATGTCTCTGGCTTTTACATAACAATGTGTCTCACTGTCTTTTTTTCTTTTATCCATCATTATCTCATTAATGTACAAATTTAGTTATTTTTCTATCTTCTCCATAGCTTTTTTCATACATGATAGATACTTTAGGACATTCCAGAGTAGCCTCACATGTCCATCAGTGAATTCCCTCTTTCTTTTTCTAGATGTACTGTATTATTGTTGAGTCATCAACATTAAATGCAGGGCCAACAGCACTATGACTAATGCCTGAATGATGCTTGTCTAATACTCACATTTTCTGTGGAAGACTTCTAACCCCCTTTTTGTGCTTTGAAACACTAGACAGCAACATTTCAGTAGCACACTTGAGAATCATTTTAAATGGTGAAATCAACAACAAAAAACTCAAAAATGTAAAAAAAAAATGAAACTAAATAAATTGTGAAAAGAACACTTATTTACAATACAAAACTGAAACGAGAAGGCAGAGCATTGGCATTACCTCATTTGACTTCAACTGGGAATGTGCACATCCAGTGATTCAAATTTTTTTAGTGCACTGTTCATGGCCATCAATGACTGGAAAAACACCACAGGCATTGATTTTGTGGTTACACACAAATTTCAGCAAGTAAGTTACAAGTACATAATTCATGAATCATAAGTGTTAAGTGTATGTGTATATATATATATGTACTTATATGTGTATACATGCTGTGTGTGTGCATATATATATGTTACAATTATATGTTATAATTAAAATCACAAATATATTAGGTATATGCGCTATAATAAAAAATAACAAAAATGAAATATTTTGACTCTGCTTCACATGCAATTAACTGCCCTGTATCTCCCCTCATTGAAACCTTACATAGTCTAATTGGTTCATTAAAATTTATTCTATTGTTTCTTAAACCGCAACATTAAAACTCCACTGTCAACCTCATCAATAGCCTACACTTTGATAAATCCTATAGTCAATAGGTAGTCCTCATTGTATTCAACCAAGCTACATCATTTGACATAGTTGACCATGTCCCCCTTCTTCAAACTGTTCAGTGGGTCTTCTGGGTACCTCTGTCTTTTCTGAGACTTTTCTTCTAGAGCGGTGATTTTCAATGTGATGTGTGCATACTAATTGCGCTATACAAAGACTTTTCAAGGAATAAAATGGGAAATAGTTTTAATACTTTCTCCATTGTGTTCTTGCCTGATACAAATTCACGCTGGTTCTCCTTTGTTTGGTTACTCTTCTCACACTTTACAAAGGAAACATACACCTTCGCCATCCTTGAACTCAGGATGGCACACTTCCCTATAAACACTAGGGAGCCATACAGATGTTAATGTTGGTACTGAGGAAATCAAAGACTAAAATGATAAAGTAACTAATAGTTTTGCAAATCATGTCTTTGCTAGTTTTTAAAATCTTTGTTTTCAACAAAATTAAAAAAAAGCTTAATGAGTTGTTCTTGGTAAAATCTTATGAGAATTAGAAACTATCTACTAGCACACACAGGTTGGACATTAAGCATCAAAATTACCTTCTTGGCCCCTGCCCCCTACACACATACACACACACACACACACACACGCCCCTTACAGTCTACATTAACATAACTATACTATTCCAATTTTCCAAGAAATAAAGCTATACAAATTTATAACATCACTATTCCAGGAGAGAATGGAATAGTAACACAGACAAAGAAATGAGCCCCCATTTATTTTATGTCATTTCTTGCCATCTCCTGTAGTCGCCCTGCCTCCCTTTGTTTTGGTACAATTCACTGTGTCATCTTTGTCCTTTCCTTTCTTTATGTCTAGAATGCAGTTTTCCCAGCTAGTCAAACAATGTCAGTCTCTCAAGTCATTATAGGTCACCACTCTGACAACCCTATATATTAGCACTTTTATGTGGCATTCCTTATTCTTCCACGGCCTATCCCTTACCCTGCCATATTGCATCTTTATAACATGTACAATTGTCATTGTCTGTCACATATATACTTATTTGCCTCCATTTTTAAAAATCTTGTTTTGCTTTACAAAAAAACATAAGCTCTTTGAAAGCAGGACATTTTTCTGTTTTGTTTACTGCTGAATCCTCAGAACTTGGAAGAGGGGAGAGCACATAATAGGTACTCAGTAAATATTTGATTAATACATAAATGAGTATCTTTTCAGCAAAAGCCAAACAAGTAAGGGAATTGATTTTACTCAGAGTATTGCAATAGGGAGATCTGAAAATCAGTCTCATAGGATGGTTTTGCCTTAAAACTTTTACAGAGAAATAAACAAGTTAAAGGTGAAGGATTTACAACTGGGACTGTTACTGCAATCAGGGAAATCTCAAGTCAGTTAGCTGAACAGAAAATGTTTATTCTTATGTCTAGCAAAGGGTGAACAAAGTTTTAATCTCACCTAGTCCTTCATGAGACAAAAAACTGGAAGCTGAAGGGGCTGCATCAGTCCTTTTAGGCAAAAGGTGAAAAGTCTATTTTGGTCTTGTCACATATAAACAGGGGAGCCATCTTCCAGTGTTATGTGAGTCGGTAGAAAGGGTGGAGCAAATCTTACCTAAGTCATATGGGGAAGGAAGGGTTTTTGGAGAAAGTCTTTTCTGAATATACAAAAGGGTGGGGAATTTTTTTACCCATCACTGTTTTTAGGGCTCAAGTGAAATTCAGCATCATCACCAATATTGTTTTAGCTTCTCTTAAACATGTTTCTGGTAAGATAATCTGATATTTAGACATTCCAGGAATTTTTTTTGTTTTGCTTTTTACCAGTAAAGTTCCTCTGTGTTAGGCGCCAACATGGAGCATACGATATTTTAAACTTCTCTGAGGTTTGATACTTTACTTATTTTACATACCTCCATATGCCACGAAAGAATTTGCTTTCTGGTATTTGTATGACATAAACCTCAAGAATACTATGAAAGATAGGAAGTAGGGCTCAAGGAGATTGTATAACTTCCCTAGGGTCATAGAATATGTAAACACTGGATCAAATCAAATCATTCATGTTTATAGTAAAATAAATCGTATCACCTCTAGCTTATAAAACAGTTGTCTTTGGGAACACAAGCAATAACATGACTAATTTTTGGCATATGGTATAATAATACAATTCCTCTTTTGAGTAAATGTTAAAAATTGCAATCATGTTTTATTGTATGTACTATACTCTAATTGACCAAGTGTCAGCATTGTGAGCTTGCCATATTTGTCAATATAATTTTTTCTTCCTGTTTTCCCCAACATTCAACTACTTGTGTCACTTAGGCAGTAAAATGTATTTGGAGTTTTGCAGTAGGTGAATTTGAATATTTATGGTGCTCAGTGTCATTTCACACATCCAATAAACAGCAGCTAAATATATCACTGTAGAGATCCTATGGAGATTTGGTTCTTTCTTAATCAAGGAGCATATAAGTAAAATGAGTACTAATTGCTCTGGTAAACAACTTATATTGTTCATAATTTGAAGCATTTCTCATACTGACGTTTATTCAAGATACAGCAACTTATTGAATAGCTATGACAATATGCAAATCATATAGTGGGAATAAAACTGACATGATCCCAAATTACAACTGCATGGAAAGGAAGTATATTAGTGATGCTTGGATATCATTCTCAAGACATTTATTACCCACCCACTCAAAAAAAAAAAAAAAAAAAAAAGAAGAAGAAGAAGGAAAAAAGAAACAGGGAAGCAAACAAACCTGTCTTCTTTCCACTTCTGTTTGGCCTGCTATTCATTTATTGAGTTTCAGGTCCGCCATTACCTCTAACTTTTCCTTTGGAGGCTTATGATGTTTAGGTGCTTATAATTTGCTTCTAAGTCTGTCTCCACCGACTATGCATTTGAATTTCCTGAATGTGAGCACCACATATTACATTTTCCTGTATCACCTCTGAGTATTTGAATGAATACATATATACCTTGGAGATACTGCAGGTTTGATTCTAGATCACCACAATTAAGTAAATATTGCAAAATATCAAGTCATACAAATTAATTGGTTTCTCAGTACACATAAAAGTGATGTTTAAACTCTACTGTAGTTTATTACATATGCAATAGCATTATGTCTAAAAATCAATGTACCTACTTTAAAAAAATACTTTATTGCCAAAAAGTGCTAGCAATCATCTGAGTTTTCTGTGGGTTTTAATCTTTTTGCTGGTGGAGGGTATTGCATCAGTGTTGATGGCTGCTGACTGATCAAGGTGGTAGTCGTTTAAGGTTGAGGTTGCTGTGGCAATTTCTTAAAATAAGACAACAAATGTGTGCAGTATACATTAAGCCTGATGTAAATTTTTCTGTAGCTCTGAAAGTCCTAGATGACATCTTCTTTAATGATCTTGGCTAGATCTTCTAGATAGCTTCTGCAGTTTCGCTATCAATACTTGCTGCTTCATCTTACACCTTTATGTTATGAATATGGATTCTTTTCTTAAACCTATTGAATGTGAAAGGAAAAGAAATCTTGGAGCCCCCAAATCACTAAGCTAAAGGGAAAAGCCAAGCTGAAAACTGCTTAGAGCAAATCTGCCTCCCATTCTATTCAAAGTCATCTCTCTGCTGACCGAGATAAATGCATATCTGATTGCCTCCTTTGGAAAGGCTAATCAGAAACTCAAAAGAATGGAACAATTTTTCTCTTATCTACCTATGACCTGGAAAAACTTTCTCCACTTTGAGTTGTCTCGCCTTTCTGGACCAAACCAATGTTTGTCTTACGTATATTGATTGATATCTCATGTCTCCCTAAAATGTATAAAACCAGACTGTGCTCAGACTACCTTGGTCACACGTCGTCAGGACCTGCTGAGGCTGTGTTACAGGTGTGCATGCATAACTTTGGCAAAATAAGCTTCCTAAATCGACTGACATCTGTCTCAGGTATTTGGGGTTCACATGAACAATCCCTGTTAACTTCAAATTTTCTTCTGCAGCTTCCTTACTGCTCTCAGTCTTCATAAGATTAAAGAGAGTTAGGGTCCTGGATTAGGCTTCGGTTTAGGGGATTGTTGTGGCTGGTTTGACCTTCTATCCAGAGCACAAAACTTTCTCTGTATCAGCCATCAGGCTGTTTCGCTCTCTTATCGTTCATGTGTTCTCTGGAGTAGCACTTTGCATTTTCTTCAAGAACTTTTCTTTTGCATTTGCAGCTTGGCCAACTGTTTGGCACAGGAGGCCTAACTTTCTGCCTATCTTGGCTTTCAACATGACTTCTTTACTAAGCTTGACTTCTAGCTTTTGAGTTGAAGTGAGAGACATGTGACCCTCCTTTTCACTTAAACACTTAGATCTCTTTGTTGAGTTGTTACTCAGCCTAATTTCAATAGGGTTGTGTCTCAGGGAACAGGGAAGCCCCAGGAGAGGGAGAGAGCTGGGAAATGGCTGACTGTTGGAGCAGTCAGAACACACACAATATTGGTTAAGTTCAACAATTCATATGGGTGCAGTTTGTGGTTTTTCAAAACAATTATAGTAACGTCAAAAATTTCTGAACACAGATCATCATAACATATAATAAGAATGAAAACGTTTGAAATTTTGTGAGAAAGTTTTAAATGGGACGCAGACACAAAGTGAGCACATGCTGTTAGAAAAATAATGCTGATGGACTTATTCAATGCAGCTGCCGCGAACCTTCAATTTGTCAAAAACATAGTATCTTAATAAAGTGAAGTACCATAAAACAAGTATGCCTATAAATGAATGAAATGTAATAAAATAGTTTGTTTATAGTTTGTTTCTAAGTTTACAGGTATTCTTTATCACTTTTAGCAATATTTTGAAGTTTTGAGATAAACATTAATTCATTTTTTAATCTATTGTTTTAAAAATACTTCATGAAGAATTACTGTATGTTAAGTACTCTGGTATGTGATAATGTAAGTGATCAATAAAATGTACTTGATCTATATTTTCATGAGTTTATGATATACAAAGGAGGATCACTACTAAACAAATTATCAGAAAAACACACATAAATATATAAATGTAACAACATGAGGAGAGGCTGACATTTGGTTTAATTATCAGTTAAATAACTATAAAATAAATAATATTTATTTTAAATGTAAACAAATAAAATAAATTCCTAAAATATCATTTAGCACCCAGTAAGCATTTGATATATGTTTGTTAAGTAGATATAATAAAAATTATAATAAAATTATAAAATGACAAATTAGGAATATAATTTAAAATTTTTTGGACAGGAACATTGTATAATACAAAAAGAGAAATAGATTAATGCTTTATATTAATTCTATATATATCAACATGCCATTATTTGGAGTAAAACCTTTAAGATCATATGCTAAAGATTTTTATTTCTTATACTGAAAACTCTCTTTTTTCATTTAAGATTTGAAGGTTTTTTAAATGAATGCATATTTATATATAATGGTTAATTTATCTGAAATATTTTATTTAAGTAATTTTGACTCTTTTTTTCTAAAAGACAGAAGTGAAATATCCAGTAATATAGTGCTCAAAATAATAAAAGAGATTCTGTAAATGTTTATATAATGACCTTATTCTTCCATTTAAATGTGCATTTGTGCAATCTGTTACATACCACTTTGTTTAAAATAAGAAGTTTCAATCTTATATGTCTAGAGAAATTCTTTACTTTTATAATACTATCTTTCAGATTGTGATAATGCTATTTTAATGGTAATCCTTAATAATGACAATAATTCCAAGAGAATGTACTTGACATTGTAAGCACTTTTGAAACTATATTGCACTTCATATGAGTTTCTCCTTTTATTCCTCTGAAAGAACATTAAATGGACAGAATGGTTCTGTGACAGCACAATTGTATCCCTCCACTGCTATGATAATAATGTGCTCAGTTTATATAATATTAAAGAATCAACGTTATTCATATTTAAGTTTTCTTCCTCTGGGACTTCTATTTTTAATTCTAATGAAATTCCAATCATCTTATATAGTCACATTTTAAGAGGTTCATCACTGTCCAAATATTGCTTCTCATGTATGTATGTTTATGGTAATTAGTCTGATTTACTTAAATGCAGTGTAAGATAACAAACATATGCAAATAAAGTCTAGAGGGAATAGAATTAAAATGAGTGTTCATGATTCAGAATGGCCTTTTCAGGGACAGCTTCAAGCAAATTGGAAAGTACAGGGAATAAACCTATATTTTATCATATGCTTTTATGGTGCCTGTTCTTCTTCCCAAAGGTGTAATACAGTTTCTTACTTTCACCATTATTTGTAGCCAGATCAAAGTTCATGCCTCTTTTAACTCTACTCCCAAATGAATGAATTCACATCTTTCTCAGCTTAAGAATTTCTGAAACTAAAAAATCTAGTTGATTCCAGTAACGTAGTTCCACCTACATTAGTAGACAGGGAATTATTTTTATGTGTAATCAAATCTACTAAGGTATAATTTACATCAATAAAAGTTACCATTTAATGTGCACACTTCAATGGGTTTTGACAAATGCATTAAGCCATATAATCCCCACCACAGTCATGACATAGAACATATTCGTGACACTCAGAAAGTTCCCTTGTTCTCCTTTACCGTCAGAACTCTTCCCCGGTCCCCAGTCCCCAGTCCCCAACAGCCACGAGTCTACTTTCTCTCACTATAAATTTCACTTTTCTAGAATTGTGCATATAATGTATACAGAATAATAAATTCTTTATATAAATTAAATGACATAGTATTTAATTTTAATTCACTTAGCATGATGCTTTTGAGATACGTAAATGGTGTTGTACGTATGAATAATTTCTTCCTTCTTATTGAGTTGTATAGATATATTTAATTGTATGGATATACCAAAATTTGTTTGTCTGTTCATTGGGTAATAACATTTGGGTTGTTTCCTGGGTTGAGGTATTTTGATTAAAGGTGCTATGAGCATTCATGTAAAGTATTTGTGTGTAAATATTTTTAATTTTTTTGGATAAATATACAGCAGTAGGATTCTGGGGATTAAAGTATGTATGAATCTAACTTTATAGGAAATTGCTAAATTGTTTTCCATTATTCATTCCCAGTAGCTGTGAATGAGAGTTTCAGTTCCTCCATGTTCTCATTACCACTTTACCTTGTCAATACTTCCAATTGTAGCAATTCTGCAGTTGAGTAGTGTTGTCTCATTGTGTTTTAAATTTGCATTACCTAAAGACCAATGACGTTGAGTGGTCTGAACCCAAAGCAGAAACATTATACAAACCATTAGAAAATGACCAAATAGGCCGGGCGCAGTGGCTCAATCCTGTAATCCCAGCACTTTGGGAGGCCGAGACGGGCGGATCACGAGGTCTGGAGATCAAGACTATCCTGGCTAACACGGTGAAACCCCGTCTCTACTAAACAATACAAAAAACTAGCCAGGCAAGTTTACTACTAGGGAGGCTGAGGCAGGAGAATGGCGTGAACCCAGGAGGTGGAGCTTGCAGTGAGCTGAGATCCGGCCACTGCACTCCAGCCTGGGCGACAGAGTGAGACTCTGTCTCAAAAAAAAAAAAAGAAAAAAAGAAAATGACCAAATATCCTTCTATCTTGGCTAATATGGGTGATTGTTACTTCTTACCGATTACGTCTTTAGCCTCACTCTAGTCACATTGTTATAAATATGTTTTATTAAGATATCCACTCATAAACTTCTCCCGTACTTCTTCACAGCATCGAATCCAGAGCAAAGTCCTTCCCCAAAGCATCTAGCACAAAGACCAAACTGTAAATTAAATCTGTTCTTATAGCTCGCTTACTAAGATGTCACAAGGTGTATGCTCTCTCTCAAGACCATAAACCCAACTTGTTAATCTACAGACGTTTAAGGTCATTGACAGTTAAGAAAACTATCCCTTTCATACTGAATACCTTGGCACTTGTGTTGAAAACCAAATGGCTGTATATGTGCTATTCTATGCTGGACTCTCTATTTTTTCTATTTCTCTATATGTCTATCCTTATGTGAATGTCACATTATATTAATTATTGAAGCTTTATAATTAGTTTTAGAGTGAACTAGTATAAGTTTTCCATCTTTGCTCCTTTTCAAATTGTTTTTGGCTTTTGGGTTATTTGCCTTTCCATATATTTATTTGAGACTTTGCTTGAGAATTTCTGGAAAAAAAAAAAAAAGCATTGCTTGGGAACATTGACATTAGAGATCAGTTTGGAAAAAAATCATATCATAAAAATATTGGCTGGGCATGGTGGCTCTCATCTGTAATCCCAGCACTTTGGGAGGCTGCAATGGGCAGATTACTTGAGGTCAGGAGTTCAAGACCAGCTTGGCCAACATGGTGAAACCCCGTTTATACTAAAAACATACAAAAATTCGTTGGGCGGTGGTGGTGCACGCCTGTAGTCCCAGCTACCTGGGAGGTTGAGGCAAAAGAATCTCTTGAACCTAGGAGGCAGAGGTTGCAGTGAGCAGAGATTGCACCACTGCACTGCAGCCTGGGGTGACAGAGAGACTGCATCTCAAAAAAAAAAAAAAAAACAAAACAGACCTGGCACGGTGGCTCAGGCCTGTAATCCCAGCACTTTGGGAGGCTGAGGCAGGTGGATCACCTGAGGTCAGGAGTTCGAGACTAGCCTGGCTAACATGGTGAAACCCCATCTCTACTAAAAATACAAAAAATAGCCAGGGGTGGTGGCAGACATCTGTAATCCCAGCTACTAGGGAGGCTGAGGCAGGAGAATTGCTTGAACCCGGGAGGCAGAGGTTGCAGTGAGCTGAGAGCATGCCACTACACTCCAGACTAGGCAACAGAGGGAGACTCTGTCTCATTAAAAAAAAAAAAAAAATTGAATTATTTAATTTGTGGCTAGGATATTTCTCACTAAGTCTTTAATTTTTCTCTTTTAATGTTTTGGAGTTTTAGGTAGACAGATATTACTTATATTACTTTTTAATTCACCCTTAAATATTTGTATGTTTCATTTCAGTATATTTAACTGTCTTTCTTTTAAATCAATTGCTAAGCATTTCATGTATTTTGATCGTTTTCATAGAGAATTTAAAATTTTAAATTTTCGGTTATTCTAAGAATATAGTAATATGATTGACTTTTTAAATATTAACATTGTATCACTTACCTAACTCATTTATAACTGCTAGTAACGTGTTTTATAGATTTCTTAGGATTTACTGTATAGATGATTTTGTTATCTATAAATACACAGTTGTAGGATTTTTAGTAATATCCCCCATTTCTTTCCTATTTTGGTATCTATCTTTTTTTCTTTGTTATTCTGGCTAGAATTTTATTATTTCTGTTGAGCTTTTAAATAATCGCCCTTTGGTTTCACTGATTTTCTCTATTGTTTTCAGTATTTTATTTCATTTATATCTGGTCATGCCTTTATTCCTTTATTTTATTTTTATGCTTATTTCTAGATTAGTGCTATAAAATTCTAAGCACTGATATAGCTGCATACCACATAGTTTCATGTTTCATAATTTCATTTTAATTCAATTTAAAATATTTTCTAAATTCTTATGTGGACCAAAACCTGTTGATCATACCTAGATTCTTTTTTTTTTTTTTTTTTTTTTCCTTACTGAAGCAAGAACAGGACTTTTAAATAACACTTATCAGGGACAATTTGTGATGGCTAAGAGCTCATGTTATCTGTGTCAGGGACATGAGACTGGAAGAGGGGAAGGAGGCTGACCGGGGAAGCTTTCTGTTTTGGTTTTTTTTTTCGGTTTCTCATTAAAGGATTGGTTGTCATCTCCTCCCTATGCCTCTCCTAGTTCTGGAAAGTGCCTCATGAGTTCTTTCTTTCTGCCCCTTGACATGCTGCAGCTCTGCCTTTAGTTCACAGTGCCCTCAGCCACTCCTGTGCTCCTAACACTACCCCTCTTGGGACTAGATACTATGTTGACTTGGGTGCCTATAGCCCAGCAAACTATAAAAGTTTGTTTCCCTCCACCCCATGAATTTCTCTGTAATAATTAGGCTTTTGCCTTAAAAAATTATAAGTTGGAGTAAAGGTGGAGGAAGAGATCAGGAGGCACACACACACACACACACACACACACACACACACACACAGAGATAGAGAGAGGAGAGAGAGAGAGAGAGAGAGAGAGAGAGAGAGAGAGAGAGAGAGAAAACAGATTCTGCCAGTAGCCAAAGCTTTGCATTTCCTGCAAGTTTTTTATAGCTGTCCTCTTGGACTCAATAGACTGACTGCTAATGTTTTCATTTTAGTCAATGCTCTATGTCCTTATTCCTGACACCATTCATTTCAGATCTGGAGACCCCTGGACTCAGTGGCCTCAGCCATATGGCCTTTCGCCTTGAGCTCCAAGGCTTGCTGCACAAATTCCATGATAATATCCTTTCCCATTTGTACCCAGAAAAAAATGAACAAAAATCAAAGCACCATTTGGACAACTTGCTTCAATTTTATCTTTTGCTGTTTATTCTTTAAATATTCATTCACAGGCAAAGCAGTGGGGGACACTTAATCCTTCATGCTTTACCCACAACTTAGAAAGAACATTTTCTACCAGATGCCAGGGAGTCTTCTCAGATCCCCTAACCCGGACTGTTTCCAGAAAGTGAAAGTACTCCAACCCCTTTGCCCTAATTGTTAAAAAAAAGCAGTGCAGATTTTAGCCTATAGCAAACTAACAAGCTAGACTGTTATCATTTCATGGATGCTGGCAGACAACACGAGACTTCTGGGTCAAAAACGAAAGGCTTTATTACTCATGGCACAGGAGGTGGCATAGACTTTATGTTCATGGTGGTTTTCTGTGCTAAGTACAACAAGGAAAATGAACCTGGGCCTACATATCCACCCCCCCATACGCAGTAGGTTTCATTATAGGAGAGGAACATTGAGTGTAGAGAATCTGCCATTTGACGGAGTCCTGTAAACAACTCCACTCCATGTCGCTTCCTGCATATGTAACCTTGAGAAATGGTTCCGACAAGAATAATTAGAACCTTTCTTCTTTGGCATATCCACTAAGAACATGCTAGAACACTCAGGACCCATGCTGAGTTGCCTCTCCCAACATTATCTTGCTCTTATTTTCTTACACCTTTTTGAATCTAATGATGTTTAAAATAGCTGTTTTAATATCTGTATATGCTAGGTCTAAAATCCCTGTTCTTTCTTGGTCTGTGTCTATTATTAATTTTCTTCTTGATCATTAATTATAATTGCCTACATCTTTGCATGTCTGGTAATTTTTTGTTTTTATTGGAAGACTCATACTGTGAATTGACACTATTGAGTGTTGTATTCCGTTTTTTTCCTTGATACGGTACGTTTTGTACTGATATGCATTTATGAGTTTTTGAATCAATTAACTTATTTGAGTCTTGCCTTTCTCTTTGTTAGATCATGTTTGTATATATAGAAATTATTCTACCTACTCCTTTATGAGGGTTTAGTCTTCAGCTTCAGGAAATTTTTTCTCACGTATGCTCAAATCATTGTTAAGAGAAGGACTCCAGGGTACTGTTCTGCAGATCTCTCAGGTTCTCTCTCTGTGTATCTGTCTTCTCTCTGGTACACTGTCTCACAATATTAGGTAAGTATAGTCCTCCCACCACCTCTAAAACTCAGATCTCTGTCTCTCTTCTAGGCTATGTTTGGATTTTCTCTTCATGAGGCATAAGCTAGAAACTGGCTCCAGACACTAAATAGGTTCAAATTTGTGTTATCTTGCTTGTTTCCTTTTTCTCCGTGTTCATAGTTCTATGCTCCCTATTGTTTAGTGTTTGAATACTGTTGTTTAATATCATTTGTTTATTTTTCTAGGAGGAGGATAAGTAAGAGAGTAACTAAATTCAGTCCTTGTGGCTCCTTTTACCCCCAAACTGAATTACCCCCTTCAGTTTTAATTACTCTTTGTGGGATTTAACGTTTTCAATACACAACTTCCTATGTCCAGTCCTTTCCTAACATTTTTGCTTATGTGCTATAAGTCAAGAAGAAGCAATTAAGCTGCTTTATGACTGGCATGGATCAGTTGAGACTTTAAAGGACTTTAACTTATCTGTTTGTAAGTAGCTTCCTAATACAACACCAGCTTGAGGTGTAGAAAATTACACATTTTTGTAACAAATATTATTCAATACCTACAATATCCCAAGAGCCTTGTAGTATTATCTATTAATAATTCATTTAAACATGAGATCGATTTTGAAAAAATCTTTGAAAACATAGCAACTGTGTTGTCTTTCTATAACGAAGAGTATGGGGATTGATGTGACATACTCATTTTATCTAACTTTCTAGATCAAATTATATACAGAAATTCAGCAAATAGTATGGCGTATGTGTTGAGGAGTTGGAAGACATAATTTTGCAAAGATTATTATTGCCTTGAAAAGTCCTCAGATACCTTTCCAGGTAGGTAACTTCATGTTTACAGAAAAAAGTGTCTTTTCTTGGTCAATCAGAATATACTTGAACACATACATATGCCCACAAACAAAATAATGAACAATAATCATAATTCTAATTATAAATAAGGAATTGCAATAATCCAAAGATTGCCTGCTCTAATAATGGGAGCATCAAGAGAGAAGGGGATAAGGGAAGAAGTGGAGAAATATTATTTGTGGTAAGTCTGTGTCAGCCAGAGTTCAAGTAAGAGAAGCTGATTCTGGCTAACTTCAGCAAGCCAACAGTGATGTTCAAAGGCAAAAGACAAAGATCAGACTCCAGGTCTTGTTATCTTCTTTCTAGAACTGGGACATTAGAAAGAATGAATAATGTCTTCAGTCCAGCAGTGTTGATATAAATTAGCTTCAAACATTTTCACACTTGGTGTCACTTTGCTCAAGATTCAAATCTCAGAGAAAAGTAGTTTTTTGGCCCATTGGCCCATCCTGGGCCAAGGATAAATATGAATGAGAACTACACGTTAACTGCAAGCCACATGCCTGAGTCCAACAATGGCAAATTAGCTTTACCCTCAATGCAAATGAATGCCATACAGACTAAACCCAATGCAAGTCCACTACAGCTTAAACATGTGTCAATATGTTAGGTTTCATTGTCTTCTCTTCTTTGTGTGTTATTTTTGTTTTACCTCTTTCATTTATCTATTGCTCTGAGATTAGGTATATATTAGTGATATTCAGTGGCATACAAGAGTCAATATAAATAACATAAAACGTAAATCTCTTTTGCTATAAATAAATAGATGAGACTTATGAGTGCAAAAATGATCCAAGAAATTAAGGGAAATGCAGAGAAATGTCACTTTAGTGCAACATACTTTTATAGAATTAATCTCATTCATTTGGTGGATACCATGACAGATGAGAGTATTTCACCACTCTTGAGGCCGTAAAGAAACCAGTTTTCCTTTGCTTCTCCACATCTTTAAAATTCATTAAAAATATAGGTTGATTAGACCTGGTAAATATTCCCTGAAAAGTGGTCACAGGAGACTGAGTTAACCTATGTTATATAAGTCTACTGAGTCTTAGCAGACTAGGTTTCAGATTTGTTGCCCAGCACGGGGAAATCACATCCAAGACAGAGCTTAGAAGCAATTGGAGGAATTTTGCTGGTTGTCCTGGAAATGCGTACAATGGTGTCTCTGTCAGTGTTCTCTTCTGTGATACTTGCTCATTGGGTTTCAAATACACGAACTCTAAAATTTCCTTTACCATTGCCTTCAACATATATGTTTAAATTTTAGTGATTTTGCTCTACCCAATGCCCCACAGCTTCCTATATTATTTTCTAAGTTGGGGACTGACTTCCTAAAGAGTCACTTTATCTCCAGGCTGTGAAGTCACGACCACACAGATTTGAAGTGGTACTGGAAGACAGCATCTTAAAATAAAAAGAAGATGGGTTTTGAACTAGTTTCTTAGTATTTTTGTGATTTTTTTAAACATGTTTCATAAACCTTTCCAACATTTCCAAAGAACTGACATATAGTGTGGACTCAAAAGTTTTGGTTTTCCTTTCTTACGGTAAAGACAATAAAGTTCTTTTCATGAGGTTCCAAAAGGCCAAACATGAGAGTTCAAAGTTATTAGTCACAAATTCAAATACTGCTGTATCTGTTTTTCTTCCCTTCTTCCCAATAGAATTGACAAAATCCCAAACCTTGATGGCCCATAGTTGGATTTTTTGGTAATTAAATTCAGCTCAGTTACATAGCATCCTGGCATTTGAAAGTTGCAAGGATTTTTGTTTTGAATCAGAACAGTGAAAGTTTAACTTACAAGCTTTGTGATTTTGGGACAAGCTACTTTGTATCTGCAGGCTTTAGTTTTCTCCTTTTAAAATAGATTATTAATACCTTACTCATGGGGAATAAATGGCATCATATATATAAAGTGCCTAGCCTACTGCTAATCCCCTAGCTTTATCTAAATAAGTAGTAGCTGCTTATTGTCTTAACATCAATCCAATTTATATTTCCAACCACTAAACTGTAAGATTAATAAGGATCGTTAATCATTTTTTGCTTCACCTTCCCCTTCTAATGTTTACTTCAATCTGTGGAAGACATATAAAACAAATGTATTAAGTAGATAAGTATGTAAATATCCTCCTATGTTTCTATTTTCTAGCTGAAGAATTTTCCCTTCCTTTTTTCCCCCCAGTTTTTTGTTTGTTTGTTTGTTTGTAAGTATTAATGAGACTCCCGAATCCCATTATATACTTTCCTGCACTGCTATGCCTCTATGCCCCTGTGGGATCTCAACTCTTTTAGAACAGATTGTTAAACGTCATCTACAATGTCATCTAATACCCCTTCCACTCATTTACCTTAGCTGAAACCTAACTTCTCCCATGATACACATTTCCTAAACTTTTTTCATTGAGATAGCTCTACCAGAGCAAAATAACTGAAGGCCCAGGTAAGCCCCAGTGGTAATCCATCAGGCTGTGATATGTTGGCCCAGGATATTGTATTTACCACATCTCCACTCAGGAAAAGTAATACATGTATTTGTAAGATCTTCCTGCAAAAGCCACGTGGGCATGCCAGATCTGTGGTTCCAAGACTCGCATATCCAGTACCCTCTCTTTATAGCACATATAAATGTTAGTTATAAGAAATGTTCAATTTATTATCCTGAAATAAAATTCATAGATAACATAATGTAAGTAAACACAGAACTTCCAAGAAATTGTATATACTTATTTGCAATATAAAGGCAAAAGGGTAATTAAAAACATTGTATTTTAATGTGATTGCTTGGGCATAATTAAACAAGGAGACATAATACAACAGCTTGATACTGGAATCAACTTATAACTAATAAATGTTGGTGTAAGAAAAGTGTCTAAAAAATCAGAAGCCATCTGTATAAAAAGTACATGAAAATACAGAATAAAACTTAGTGTTTTATTAATAAGCCAGATTTTGCTTATCTTTTGTTTATATGTTTGATAAGAGAAATATGGAAATTAATTGGCATAAGAATAATATGCCAAGACAAACTAGACTGTGGAAGTGGAGGAAATAAGGAAGAAGATAGTCTCATAAATAAACTGTACCTTAGATGTAAGTTAATGTCAAAATAATTTTGTGTTTTGACATAGAATGAAGTAGAAACAAGGTATCACAGAAGACAAATTACATCTGAAAATTTGTATTTGTTAAGCAGATTTAGTTGCTACAACAAAGAACTTAAACTTTAGTGACTAAAGCACAATAGGTTTTACTTCTCATTATATATTCTAGAGATGATAGCAAAGGGCAAATCAGATGGCTTCACCAATCCCAGGATGTGGCTTGCAAGGTAGTAGTGGTGTCACCATTTCCCAGCTCCTAGCAAGAGGGAAGAGAAGTCCAGGATAAGGAATTCTATCGTTGAGGAGCTGCTTCAGAAGTTACAGACATTACCTATTCTTTATGTAATTGACCCAGACTTCGTCACATGACCATACCTAAATAGAGAAGAGACTGGGAATTTGACCAAGTGACTGGATAAAATATCCATGGGTGTATTTCTCAAAAAAGCATCAGTCTCTGACACAAAATCTCACCTTCTCCATTGAGGCAAACTGAATATTTCTATCACTTAAAAAACCTCAGACATTAAGTAAAACTAAATGGAAGGGTAAGGGGTGAAAAAGACAATTCCTTACAGTGTATAAGGTAGATCTGGGAGAGTATAATATAGGACTGAAAAACAACAAAATACCTCTAACAAATAATTTAATGTATGATTTTCAAATATTTGTAATTGGATATGAAACATTGTTTAAATCACCTTTACTAAGAAAGTTCAATGATATCTCTGAATTTCATTCCTCTGTTAATTTAATAGAATTTGGTTCCTTTACTGTTAAAAAACAAAAAACCCTCAGATTTCTTTCTAATATATTTTCAGTTGATTTTGCCTTTCAATAATTGTACTACTGCACAAAGACACCTGCTTTAATCAAAATACTTAGTTGAAAATGCTGTCACAGTAAATTGAGTTTCTTTCCAAGGAGTGGGTATGTACATTTTAATTAGGTCCAAAACCTATCATAACTAGATGTATTAAATCAGATTTTGGCTTCAAAATCATTTTTTAATTAACTCCTCTTGAATTATTGGATAACATGTTTCACATCCATTTCAAATGGATTAATCATCCAATCTAGTATTGCATGTTCATACAGTTTTTAAATTTAATCATTATATCTCTTTAAATAGCACACAAATGAGAGCAATATAGTTCCATTTCTGTGTGCCTGAGCTTATCCTTATTTAGCTGCTACAAATATGGAAACAAAGTTCTTGGCAAGCAAAGATTTTTAAATAGTATAAAATTGTTGATACATTTCTTGATACAAACTTTACTTTCTTTATCTCAGAGGAAGGGCCTCATTTATCTTTTCAAATACATATTTGAAGATATGTCACATCATTTCACAACATTTTAATTTTGGTATTCAACTTGTCTTTGATTAAAACAATTCTACAATAAAATTAATTAGTGAACAAATTGTTTTACGATCATTTTAGAATCAGTTGTTCATTTCTTCTTTATTATCTTTCCACAGTTTATGAAATTTATTCAGTGGAGTGCATTAAGTATATGAATATCACTCATAACAACAATTTTTTGGTTTGTGAACTCTTTAAGTATAGTTCTAAGTGGTTAAGTGTGGTTGACAAATATTAAAATAAATGCTAAAATATTTGAGGAAATTTTTAAAATGTGGCTTTACAACCATGTTACTGACTGA
The DNA here is from genome assembly GCF_001698545.2 of Rhinopithecus bieti. Taxonomy (NCBI): domain Eukaryota; kingdom Metazoa; phylum Chordata; class Mammalia; order Primates; family Cercopithecidae; genus Rhinopithecus; species Rhinopithecus bieti. The sequence goes on from NW_016819032.1 coordinate 1,532,266, forward strand.
TCACAGCTAGTGCTACATCTATTGTGTACACAATGATACTAGAGAGGAAACATTTTTCATTTGAACTAATATATAAAGGTTATAGAAATTGTCATTTCCTTAGGTGGGTGCAATGGGACATGCCTGTAGTCCCAGCTACTTGGGAGGATCACTTGAGCCCAAGAGTTTAAGGCTACAGTGAACTATAATTTCACAGCTGTAATCCAGCCTATGTGACGGGGGAGACTTTGTCTATAAAAATGAAAAATTAAAATCAATTTAAATTAAAAGTGTCATTTCCTTTATACTTACTGTTGGATTGTCAGTACAGATCCTCCAAGAAGCACCAAGGCAGAAGACAGCAAAGTAGGATACAAAATTCAGAAAATTAAAGGAGGAAATGCCTTGTTTAATTAATAAAGGAGAGGGAACATAAGACAGGCAGTGTCTTCAAAATGCATTGCAAATCTCACACTTGTGAAAGGAGAGGAAAAGGAGAGAGAAGAATCTTGGACTACAAATAAGTTTTAAGAAAGGTTTGAATTGACCAATATCAGATCCTTCACTAAAGTTACCCAGGAGGACTGTGGAGTATTTGAACGGACTCACACTAATAACTCCATTGTGTTCAGTCACTGATTAGAACAGCTTGTGGGAAGCTTGGCCTAAGCATGAACATAATAATAGATCAGATAGTAGAAGCTATAGGGATGGGCAAATACTTCATGACTAAAACACCAAAAGCAGTGGCAACAAAAGCCAAACTTGACAAATGGTACAATGTTCCATTTGTCGATTTTGATGAATGTTTGACAAAAGTTCTTTTGCACAGCAAAAGAAACTATCATCAGAGTGAGCAGGCAACCTACAGAATGGGAGAAAATGTTTGCAGTGTATCCACTTGACAAAGGGCTAATATCCAGAATCTAGAAGGAACTTAGACAAAAATTTACAAGAAAAAAACAACCCCATTGAAAAGTGGGCAAAGGATATGAACAGACACTTTTCAAAAGAAGACATTTATGCAGCCAACAAGCATATGAATAAAAGCTCATGATCACTGTTCATTAGAGAAATGCAAATCAAAACCACAATGAAATACCATCTCACACCAGTTAGAATGGAGGCCATTAAAAAGTCAGGAAACAACAGATGCTGGAGAGGATGTGGAGAAATAGGAAAACTTTTACACTGGTGGTGGGAGTGTAAATTAGTTCAACCATTGTGGAAGACAGTGTGATGATTTCTCGAGGATCTAGAACCAGAAATACCATTTGACCCAGCAATCCCATAACTGGGTATATGCCCAAAGGATTATAAATCATTCTACTATAAAGACACATGCACATGTATATTTATTGCGGCACTGCTCACAATAGAAAAGACTTGGAATCAACCCAAATGCCCATCAATAACAGACTGGAGAAAACGTGGCACATATACACCATGGAATACTATGCAGCCATAAAAAAAGGATGAGTTCATGTCCTTTGCAGGGACACGGATGAAGGTGGAAACCATCATTTTAAGCAAAATTACACAGGAACAGAAAACCAAACTGAATGTTCTCACTCATAAGTGGGAGTTGAACAGTAAGAACCCATGGACTCAGGGATGAGAACATCACACACCAGGGCCTGTGGGTGGGGAGCTGGGGGAGGGAAAGCATTAGGAGAAATACCTAATGTAGAAGACGATTGATGGGTGCAGTAAACCACCATGGCACATGTATACATATGTAACAAACCTGCAAGTTCTGCACATGTATCCCAGAACTTAAAGTATAATCATAATAAAGAAGTTCAGGGATGAGGCATTAAACCTTAGTGAGCATCGGATCCAGGCACTTTGCATCATCTTATTTAGTACTCAGAGAAAAGATGTATGCTAATACATCCAATTTGCAGATAGCGAAACCAAGGCTCAGGGAATTTACATTTCCCAAGGTTACCCAGTTGGGAAGTAGCCGAATAGGATTAGAACTCAGAGTTTTCTAATGCCAAATATGTGTACTATTCACAACGTGTTCTTTATAACACAGCATTCAACATCCCAGTTTAATCTATTTTTTTGGCAATAAACATGAATATCAGAACGAACTTACGTGATTATAGTTAATCTTTTTGAGCAAGAACAATATTTGGCCTGTGCCACTCTTATTTTATTATGGTGGGAATTAAGGGTTAAATGACGTATACTGTATCAAAACTAATGGTTGAAATTTAAGCAAAGGAACAAGAAAATGTTCTCTTTAAGTATATATTACCACTCTGGTTAACTTTTTCACCAAATGAAAAGGTTATTTTAACCTTAATCTTATTAAGTTTTAATTAAACCTATGCTGAGAATTAAAAAAAATAAATAAAACCACAATGAGGTATCATCTTACATATCATTAGTATGGCTTTTATTAAAAGGCAAGAAATAACAAGTGTTGTCCACGGTGCAGAGAAAAGGGGGACTTGTACACTGTTGATGGAAATGTAGACTAGTGCAGCCACTGTGAAAAATTATATAGAGGTTACTGAAGAAATTTAAAATAGCACTAGCATATCACCTAACAGTCTGTCTTCTGGGAATATACCTAAAGGAAATACAAGCATCTGGTAGGGATATCTGCACTCCCATGTTCATTGCAGCAATATTCACAATAGTTAACGTATCGGAAACAACCTTAGTGTCTGTTGACAAATGAATAAAGGAAGGCATACTATGGAATATTATTCAGCCTTAAAAAATAAGGAAACTCTGCCACTTGTGACAACATGGATTAACCTAAAGGACATTATGCTATGTGAAATAAGCCAGACATAGAAAATAAAGTAACGCTATGTCAATTATATGTGGAATTTATCCCCTCCTCCCCCCAAAACAATCAAATACATAGAAACAGAGTAGAATGGCAGTTACCAGAGGTGGGGTGGAGGGGTGGAGGAAAATGTCAAAGGGTACAAAGTTGCAGTTATGTAGGATAAATAAGTCTAGAGCTGTAATGTACAACATGAAGACGAGAGGTAATAATATTGTATTGTAACTAGTATTAATAATTTGCCATGAAAGTAGATTCTAAGTATTCTTACCACAAAAAAGAAGGCAAAGCAAAGCTAAGAAACTATATGAGAAGATGCTATGCTAATTTGCTTGATTGCAGTAATCATGTAGTAATGTATATGTATGTCAAGATAAGTAGGTTGAAACAACACGTTATATACCTTAAATATGTGCAAGAAATAGGACTAGGAGTAGTTCCTCACAACAATGGTTCAAGGAGTAATTCCCTTACATCACAAAATGTCACCCATTCATATCTCCTTTACACCAATTCCAGCAATGCCCTGCAGTCACTGTGACAGCCAAAAGGTCCTGACCTATTTCCAAAATGTCCCAGAAAACTGCGCTCTGAGGTCAGAGACCTGTACAGAAGCACAGAACATTTTCTACATTAGAGAGACTATGTGAACTGAGGAACAGCCATGGTATTTCCTTCCCAGGGCATTCAGCTCCTCTTTTAAAATATTGATGAATCATTATCTTAAATGTATCTTCTTGAAAAGGCACCAATTCATTGTCCTGTCAGAAAACGGAACCTTTTTTGCTAAAGTTTGTTCTTTGTTTTGGCAAGAAAAAAGGGAAGGGGAGGGGAGATGAGAGGGGAGAGGAGAAGAGAGGAG